>NC_045780.1:20729453-21032483 GCF_008692025.1 Phocoena sinus | reverse complement strand
TCTTTTTTCTTTATTCTGCTCTGCAGTAGTTATTTCCACTATTTTATCTTCCAGGTCACTTATCCGTTTTTCTGCCTCTGTTATTCTGCTATTGATCCCTTCTAGAGAATTTTTAGTTTCATTTAATGTGTTGTTCATCACTGTTTGTTTGTTCTTTAGTTCTCCTAGTTCCTTGTTAAACGTTTCTTGTATTTTCTCTATTCTACTTCCAAGATTTTGGATCATCTTTACTATCATTACTCTGAATTCTTTTTCAGGTAGACTGCCTATTTCCTCTTCGTTTGTTTGGTCTGGTGCTTTTTTGCCTTGCTCCTTCATCTGCTGTGTGTTTTTCTGTCTTCTCATTTTTCTTGACTTACTGTGTTTGGAGTCTTCTTTTCACAGGCTGCAGGTTTGTAGTTCTTGTTGTTTTTTGTGTCTGTCCCCAGTGGCTAAGGTTGGTTCAGTGGGCTGTGTAGGCTTCCTGGTGGAGAGGAATAGTGCCTGTGTTCTGGTGGATGAGGCTGGATCTTGTCTATCTGGTGGGCAGATCCATGTCTGATGGTGTGTTTTGGGGTATCTGTGGCCTTATTATGATTTTAGGCAGCTTCTGTGCTAATGGGTGGGGTTGTGTTTCTGTCTTGCTAATTGTTTGGCACAGGGTGTCCAGCACTGTAGCTTGCTGGTCATTGAATGAAGCTGGGTCTTGGCGTTGAGATGGAGATGTCTGGGAGATTTTCACCATTTGATATTACGTGGAGCTGGGAGGTGTCTTGTGGACCAGTGTTCTGCACTTGGCTCTCCCACCTCAGAGGCACAGGCCTGATGCTTGGCTGGAGCAGCACAAGCCTTTCATCCACACGGGTCAGAATAAAAGGGAGAAAAAATGGAAAGGAAGGAAGAAGATAAAATTTTAAAAATAAAGTAAAATTAATTAAAGTTATTAAAATAATTATTAAGAAAATAATTTTTTAAGTAAAACAGACAAAAAAACGGACAGACAGAACCCTGGGACAAATGGTAAAAGCAAAGCTATACAGACAAAATCACACACAGAAGCATACACATACACACTCACAAAAAGAGAAAAAGGAAAAAAATACATATATATATCATGGCTCCCAAAGTCCACCTCCTCAATTTCAGATGATTCGTTGTCTCTTCAGGTATTCCACAGATGCAGGGTACATCCAGTTGATTGTGGAGCTTTAATCCGCTGCTCCTGAGCCTGCTGGGAGAGATTTCCCTTTCTCTTCTTTGTTCGCAGAGCTCCCGGGGTTCAGCTTTGGATTTGGCCCCGCCTCTGCGTGTAGGTCGCCGGAGGGCGTCTGTTCTTTGCTCAGATAGGACGGGGTTAAAGGAGCCGCTGATTCGGGGGCTCTGGCTCACTCAGGCCAGGTTGGAGGGAGGGGTCCGGATGTGGGGCGAGCCTGCGGTGTCAGAGGCCAGCGTGACGTTGCACCAGCCTGAGGCGTGCCGTGCGTTCTCCCAGGGAAGTTGTCCCTGGATCCCGGGACCCTGGCAGTGGCGGGCTGCACAGGCTCCCGGGAGGCGAGGTGTGGATAGTGACCTGTGCTCGCACACAGGCTTCTTGGTGGCAGCAGCAGCAGCCTTAGTGTCTCATGCCCGTCTCTGGGGTCCGTGCTGATAGCCGTGGCTTGCGCCCATCTCTGGAGCTCCTTTAAGTGGCGCTGTTAATCCCGTCTCCTCATGCACCAGGAAACAAAGAGGGAAGCAAAAGTCTCTTGCCTCTTCAGCAGGTCCAGACTTTTTCCCGGACTCCCTCCTGGCCAGCCGTGGTGCACTAGCCCCCTTCAGGCTGTGTTCACGCATCCAACCCCAGTCCTTTCCCTGGGATCTGACCTCCAAAGTCCGAACCTCAGCTCCCAGCCCCGCCCACCCCGGCGGGTGAGCAGACAAGCCTCTTGGGCTGGTGAGTGCTGGTTGGCACTGATCCTCTGTGTGGGAATCTCTCCACTTTGCCCTCTGCACCCCCTGTTGCTGCGCCCTCCTCTGTGGCTCTGAAGCTTCCCCCCACTCCGCTATCCCCCCGTCTCCACCCGTGAAGCGCCTTCCTAGAGTGTGGAAACCTTTCCTCCTTCACAGCTCCCTCCCAGAGGAGGATGTCCCGTCCCTATTCTTTTGTCTCTGTTTTGTCTTTTGCCCTACCCAGGTACATGGGGAGTCTCTTGCATTTTGGGAGGTCTGAGGACTTCTGCCAGTGTTCAGCAGGTGTTCTGTAGGCGTCGTTCCACATGTAGACATATTCTGATGTATTTGTGCAAGGAAGGTGATCTCCGCATCTTACTCTCCCACCATCTTGAAGCTCCCTCCGATTCATATGGTTTTTATCCTTCAGTTTGTTAATATGCTGTATCACATTGATTAGTTTGCGTATATTGAAGAATCCTTGCATCCCTGGGATAAATCCCACTTGATCATGGTGTATGATCCTGTTACCATGTTGTTGGATTCTGTTGCTAGTATTTTGTTGAGGATTTTTTGCATCTATATTCATCAGTGATATTGGTCTGTAATTTTCTTTTTTTTGCAGTATCTTTGTCTGGTTTTGGTATCAGGGTGATGATGACCTCATAGAATGAGTTTGGGAATGTTCCTTCCTCTGCAATTTTTTGGAAGAGTTTGAGAAGGATGGGTGTTAGCTCGTCTCTAGATGTTTGATAGAATTTCCCTGTGAAGCTATCTGGTCCTGGACTTTTGTTTGTTGGAAGATTTTTAATCACAGTTTCAATTTCATTACTTGTCATTGGTCTGTTCATACTTCTATTTCTTTCGTGGTTCAGTCTTGGAAGGTTATAGCTTTCTAAGAATTTGTCCATTTCTTCCAGGTTGTCCATTATTGGCATATAGTTGCTTGTAGTAGTCTGTTAGGATGCTTTGTATTTCTGAGGTGTCCTGTTGTAACCTCCTTTTTCATTTCTAATTTTATTGATTTGAGTCCTCTCCCTCTTTTTCTTGATGTGCCTGGCTAAGAGTTTATCAATTTTGTTTATCTTAAAGAACCAGCTTTTAGTTTTATTCATCTTTGCTACTGTTTTCTTTGTTTCTATTTCATTTATTTCTGCTCTGATCTTTATGGGTTCTTTCCTTCTGCTAACTTTGGGTTTCATTTGTTGTTCTTTCTCTAGTTCCTTTAGATGTAAGATTAGATTGTTTATTTGAGATGTTTGTTGTTTCTTGAGGTAGGCTTGTATTGCTATAAACTTCGCTATTAGAACAGCTTTTGCTGCATCCCATAGGGTTTGGACCATTGTGTTTTCATTGTCATTTGTCTCTAGGTATTTTTAACTTTCCTCTTTGATGTCTTCAGTGATCTCTTGGTTATTTAGTAATGTATTGTTTAGCCTCCATATGTTTGTGTTTTTTACATTTTTTTCCTGTAATTGATTTCTATCTAATCTCATAGCATTGTTCTCAGATAAGATGCTTGATCTCCATAGCATTGTTCTCAGATAAGATGCTTGATATGATTTCAATTTTTCTTAAATTTACTGAGGCTTGATTTGGGACCCAAGATGTGATCTATCCTGGAGAATGTTCCATGCACACGTGAGAAGACAGTGTAATCTGCTGTTTTTGGATGGAATGTCCTATAAATATCAATTCTATTCTGGTCTCTTGGTGTCATTTAAAGCTTCTGTTTCCTTAGTAATTTTCTGTTTGGAGATCTGCCCATTGGTGTGAGGTGTTAAAGTCCCCACTATCATTGTGTTACTGTCGATTTCCTCTTTTACAGCTGTTAGCAGTTGCCTTATGTATTGAGGTGCTCCTATGTTGGGTGCATATATATTTTATAATTGTTATATCTTCTCCTTGGATTGATCCCTTGATCATTATGTAGTGTCCTTCCTTGTCTCTTGTAACAGTCTTTATTTTAAAGTCTATTTTATCTGATATGAGTATAGACACTCGAGCTTTCTTTTGATTTACATTTGCATGGTATATCTTTTTCCATCCCTCAGTTTCAGTCTGTATGTGTCCCTAGGTCTGAAGTGGATGTCCTGTGGACAGGATATAGGTGGGTCTTGTTTTTGTATCCATTCAGCAAGTCTGTGTCTTTTGGTTGGAGCATTTAATCCATTCACGTTTAAGGTAATTATTTGATATGTATGTTCCTATGAACATTTTCTTAATTGTTTTCGGTTGTTTTTGTAGGTCCTTTTCTTCTCTTTGTGTTTTTCACTTAGAGAGGTGCTGTAGAGCTGGTTTGGTGGTGCTGAATTCTCTTAGCTTTTGCTGTCTGTAAAGCTTTTGATTTCCTCATTGAATCTGAATGAGATCCTTGCTGAGTCGAGTAATCTTGGTTGTAGGTTCTTCCCTTTCATCACTTTCAATATGTCATGGTCGCTCCCTTCTGGCTTGTAGAATTTCTGCTGAGAAAATCTGCTGTTAACCTTATAGGAGTTCCTTTGTATGTTATTTGTTTTTTTTTTCCCTTGCTGCTTTCAATAATTTTTCTTTGTCTTTAATTTTTGCCAGTTTGATTACTATGTATCTTGGTGTGTTTCTCCTTGGGTTTATCCTGTATAGGACTCTCTGCACTTGCTGTACTTGGGTGGCTGTTTCCTTTCCCGTGTTAGGGAAGTTTTTGACTATAATTTCTTCAAAATATTTTTTTGGGTCCTTTTCTCTATCTCTTCTCCCTTCTGGGACCCATATAATGCAAATGTTGTTACATTTAATGTTGTTCCCAGAGGCCTCTTAGGCTGTCTTCATTTCTTTTCATTCTTTTTTCTTTATCTGTTCCACAACAGTGAATTCCCACCATTCTGTCCTCCAGGTCACTTATCCGTTTCTTCTTCCTCAGTTATTCTGCTATTGATTCCTTCTAGTGTAGTTTTTCATTTTCAGTTATTGTTTCTTTGTTTGTTTGTTCTTTAATTCTTCTAGGTCTTTGTTAAACATTTCTTGCATCTCCTCGGTCTTTGCCTGCATTCTTTTTCCGAGGTCCTGGATCATCTTCACTATCATTATTCTGAATTCTTTTTCTGGGAGGTTGCCTATCTCCACTTCCTTTAGTTGTTTTTCTGTTTTTTATCTTGTTCCTTCATCTGGGACATAGCCCTCTGCCCTTTTCATCTTGTCTATCTTTCTGTGAATGTGGTTTTTGTTTCCACAGGCTGCAGGATTGTAGTTGTTTTTTGCTTCTGCTCTCTGCCCTCTGGTGGATGAGGTTATCTAAGAGGCTTGAGCAGGTTTCCTGATGGGAGAGACTGGTGGTGGGTAGAGGCTGGGTGTTACTCTGGTGGGCAGAGCTCAGTAAAACTTTAATCCACTTGTCTGCTGATGGGTGGGGCTGTATTCTCCCTGTTGGTTGTTTGGCCTGAGGCGACCCAACACTGGAGCCTACCTGGGTCTTTTTGGGGGCTAATGGCGGAGTCTGGGAGGGTTCCCATGCCAAGGAGTACTTCCCAGAACTTCTGCTGCCAGTTGTCCTTGTCCTCACGGTGAGACACAGCCACCCCCCGCCTCTGTAGAAGACCCTCAACACTAGCAGGTAGGTCTGGTTCAGTCTCCTATGGGGTCACTGCTCCTTCCCTGGGTCCCGATGCACACACTACTTTGTGTGTGCCTCCAAGAGTGGAGTCTCTGTTTCCCCAGTCCTGTCGAAGTCCTGCAATCCAATCCCGCTCACCTTCAAAGCCTGATTCTCTAGGAATTCCTCCTCCTGTTGCTGGACCCCCAGCCTGGGAAGCCTGACGTGGGGCTCAGAACCTTCACTCCACTGGGTGGACTTTTCTGGTATAAGTGTTCTCCAGTTTGTGAGTCACCCACCCAGCAGTTATGGGATTTGATTTTACTGTGATTGCGCCCCTCCTACCATCTCATTGTGGCTTCTCCTTTGTCTTTGGATGTGGGGTATCTTTTTTGGTGAGTTCCAGTGTCTTCCTGTCAATGAATGTTCAGCAGTTAGTTGTGTGTGTTTTTATTTTTTTTGGATAATTAGAAGTGTAATTGCTGGATCATATGGTAATTTTATTTTTAATTTTTTGAGGAACCTTCATACTGTTTTCCATAGTGGCTGCACCAATTTACATTCCCACCAACAGTGCAAAATGGCTTCCTTTTCTCCACATTTTCACCAACAGTTGTTTCTGTCTTTTTGAGAACAGCCATTCTAAAAGGTGTGAGGTAATATCATGTAGTCTTGACTTGCATTCCCCTGATGATTAGTGATGTTGAAACACCTTTTCATGTACCTGTTGGCCATCTTGTGTGTCATCTTTGGAAAAATGTCTGTTCAGAGCCTCTGCCCATTTTATAATGGGATTGTTTGGGGTCTTTTTCTGTGTGAGATTTTTGGTTTGAGTCCTGTGAGTTCTTTATATGTTTTGGATGTTAACCTCTTACCAGATATATGATCTGCAAATATTTTCTCCATTTTGTAGGTTTCCTTTTCATGTTGTTGATGGTTTCCTTTGCTGTGCAGAAGCTTTTGGTCTGATATAGTCCCACTTGTTTTTTTTTTTGCTTTGTAGTTCAAAAAATCATTGCCATCTGATGTCAAGGAGCTTACTGCCTGTTTTTTTCCTCTATGTGTTTTATGGTTTCTGGTTTCACATTCAAGTCTTTAATCCATTTTGAGTTAAAATTTTTTTTATGGTGTAAGATAATGGTCCAGTTCATTCTTTTGCATGTGGCTGTCTGGTTTTCCCCAGCCTTATTTATTGGGGAGACTGTCCTTTCCCCATTGTATATTCTTGACTCCTTTGTCATATATTAATTGACCATATATGCATGGGTTTATTTATGGTCTCTCTATTCTGTTCCATTGATCTATATGTCTGTTTTTATACCAATACCATACTGTTTTAATTTCCATAGCTTTGTACAATAATATAGTTAGAAACCAGGAAGTATGATGCCTACAGCTTTATTCTGTTTTTCCAAAATTTGCTTCAGTAATTTGGGGTCATTTGTGGTTCCATGCATGTTTTAGGATTGTTTGTTCTATTTCTGTGAAAAGTGCCATTGGAATTTTGATAGGGATTGCACTGAATCTGTAGATTCCTTTGGGTAGTATAGACATTTTTACACTAATTCTTCTAACTCATGAACATGGATTATCTTCCCATTTATTTATATCTTCAATCTCTTTCATCTTATAGTTTTCCGTGTACAGGTCTTTCACCTCCTTGGTTAAATTTTTTCCTAAGTATTTCATTCTTTTTGATGCAATTATAAATGGGATTGCTTTCTTAGTTTCTCTGTTAGTTTGTTGTTAGTGTATAGAAACACAACAGATTATTGCACACTGATTTTGTATCTTGCAAGTTTACTGAATTCATTTATTAGTTCTAATAGTTTTTTGATGGAGTTTAGGGTTTTCTCTATATAGTATCATGTCATCTGCAAATAGTGAGTTTTACTTCTTTCTGATTTGGATGACTTCTGTTTCTTTTTCTTGACTAACTGATCTGGTTGGGACTTCCAATACTATGCTGAGTAAAAGTGGTGCGAGTGGGCATTCTTGTCTTGTTCCTGATCTTAGAGGAAAAACTTTCAGTTTTTCACCATTGAGTATGATAGCTGTGGGCACATCATATATGGCCTTTAGTATGTTATGTTCTCTCTATACCAACTTTGTTGAGACTTTTTATCATGAATGGATGTTGAATTTTGTCAAACACTTTTTCTGCATCTATTGAGATTATCATATACTTTTTTATCCTTCATTTTGTTAATGGGGTGTATCACACTGATTGATTTTCTGATGTTGAACCATCCTTGCATCCCTAGAATAAATCTGATTTGGTCAAGGTGTATGATCCTTTTAATATATTGTTAAATTTGGTTTTCTAATATTTTGCTGAGGAGTTTTACAACTATGTTCATCAGGAATATTGGCTTGTAATTTTCTTGTGGTGTCCTATTTTGGTTTTGGTATCAGGGTAATGCTTGCCTCATAAAATGCATTCAGAAGTGTTGCTTCTTGTAGTTTTCTGGAAGAGTTTGAGAAGGATTTGTAGTAATTCTTTAAATGTTTGGTAGAATTCATCAGTGAAAACATCTGGTCATGGACTCTTGGACTTCATTGGGAGGGTTTTACTTAATGATTCAATGTCTTTACTAGTATGAATCTGTTCAGATTTTCTGTTTCTTCATGAGTCAGTCTTGGAAAATTGTGTTTTTAGGAATTTGTCCATTTCCTATACGTTGTCCAATTTGCTGAATAATTGTAGTAGCTTCTTATGATCCTTTGTACTTCTGTGGTATCAGTTGTAACATCTTTTTCATTTCTTAGTTGAATCTTCTCTTTTTTCTTGGTGAGTCTTGCTAAAGGTTTGTCAATTTTTTTCAAAAACCACCCCCCCAGCACTTAGTTTCATTGATCTTTTCTATTGGCTTTTAAATTTACATTTCATTCATTTCTGCTCTGATCTTTGTTATTTCCTTCCTTCTACTAATTCTGGGGTTTGTTGTCCTCTTTCTAGTTCTTTGAGGTGTAAATTTAGGTTGTATATTTGAGGTCTTTTTTCTTAATGTAGGGATTTATTGCCATGAATGTCCTTCTTAGAACTGCTTAGCTATATCCCGTAACTTTTGGTATGTTGTATTTCCATTTTCATTTGTCTCAAGGTTTAAATTTTCTGTTTTGATTTCTTCTCTGACCCATTGGTCATTCAGTAGCCTCTGTACACATACCTGTGAGTTTTCCAGTTTTCTTACAACTGATTTCTAGTCATATCATTGTAAGTCAGAAAAGATGATTGATATGATTTTGATTTTCTTAAATTTATTAAGATTTTTTGTGGCCTAACATATGATCTATCCTGGAAATATTCCAAGTGTACTTCAGAAGAATGTTTGTTACTTTTGGATGGAATGTTCTGTGTATGTTTTCTAAGTCCATCTGGTATAATATGTCCTTTTAAGGCCAATGTTTCCTCATTAATTTTTATCTGTATGATCTATCCACTGATGGAAATGGGATATTAAAGTCCCCTACTATTATTGTATTACTGTCAATTTCTCTCTGTAGGTTTGTTAATATTTGCTTTATTTAGGTTCTTCTCTGTCAGGTACATAAATATTGTAATATATCCTCTTGTTGGATTGACCCCTTTACCATTATACAGTGACCATCTCTGCTTCTTACTACAGTTTTTGTCTTAAAGTCTATTTTGTTTGATGTAAGTATAGCTACTCTTTGTTTTGGTTTCCATTTGCATGGAATATCTTTTGCTATTCCTTCACTTTCAGCTGTGTGTCCACACATCTGAAGTGAATCTCTTGTAGGCAGCATATTAGATGAGTCTTGGTTTTTTTAATCCTTTCAGCCACTCAATGTCTTTTGATTTGAGAATTTAGTCTGTTTACGTATAATCTAATTATTGATAGGTATGTACTTATTGCCATTTTGTTAAATTGTTTTCTGGCTGTCTTGTAATTCCTTTTTCCTCTTCTCTCTTTGTAATTTGATGATTTTCTGTGGTGGTATGCTCAGGTTTATCTTCCGTGAATCTATTATAGGGTTTTGCTTTGTGGTTACCATGAGGCTTACAACACTTATTTATCATAGTCCATTTTAAGTGGATAAAAACATAAGTATCAACTCAACCTAAAGCTCTACATTTAATCCCCACCATTTTATTTTAGTGTTAAAATTTATGTTTTTTTATCTTGTATATCCATTAACAAATCATTATGGCTGTAGTTATTTTTACTAATTTTGTCTTTTAACCTTCATACTAGCCTTATAAGTAATTAACCCATCATGTTACATTAGATTTTTCTGAATTTACCATACATTTACATTTACCAGTGAGATTTGTACTCTCATGTTTTCCTGTTAGTAATTAACACCCTTTCATTTCAGATTAAAGAAGTCCCTTTAACATTTCTTGTAAGGCCAGTCCAGTGGTGATTAACAACATTAGCTTTTCTTGTCTAGGAAACTCTATCTCTTCTTTAATTATGAGGGACAACTTTGTCAGGTAGAGAATTCTTGATTGGCACTTTTTTTCCTTTCAGCACTTTGACTATATCATGCCACTCCCTTCTCGTCTGTAAAGTTTCTGTTGACAAAATCTGATAATCATATAGGAGTTCCTTTATAGGTATCAAGTTTTTTTTTTCTTGCTGCTTTTAAGATACTCACCTGGTCTTTAACTTGAACTTTACAACATGTCTCAGTGTGGGTCTCTTGATGTTGTTGTTTGGGGGGCTTGTCTCTCAGTGGCAAGTTTTAAAAGTTGGGGTGCAAGATGTGGGGTTCAAACCCTTCACTCTTCAGGGAGAACCTCAAGGTTGCAAGTTCCCTCTTGATAGGGGGTCTCCATACTGAGAGTGGGATCTATGGTGAGATTTTGTCTCAGCCTCTCCGACTAGCTTAGATGTGGGTTCTTCCTTGTAGGGGTCTCTCAGCTAGTTTTGGGTTTTGTCCAGAGGAAATTGTTCCATATGCAGCTGTAGATTCAGTGTGGCCATGGGAAGTGGTGAGTTTAGGATCCTCCTATGTAGCTATCTTGTGCTGGAACCCATACACCTTTTAAAATAACAAATTGAGGTTCAGATGCTGGCTCTTCTTTCTGAGATTTAAAAGCATCATTGATAATATAGATACTATTTACCTTAATCTTACAGTAAGGAATAACGTGGGATGTTCTGCTGATGCCACAGATTTTCAAATTAATAAGGATAAGTCATAAGTAGTCATGGGGAAGGATGGAGACAATAACCTGTGGTTACTGATCAGAATAAAGAGAAGTGATGGGTCAGATTTTAACATACTAAGGTACTACTTGAGTATAGTTACAAATTTTTGTGAAGAAGCTACCAACTATTATAAGTTTAGTATAAGACTTTACTAAATAGGACATCTGCCAAAAAAAAAAAACCAAACAACTGACTCAACAAAATATAAGTATCTGTTAACTCCCCCATTTTATTTACTTTGGATGGCAGACATAACTCTCTGCCTCTTCTCTAGACAGACAACTCCTTATCACTAGCAGCTGGAGTCCAGTTGTGCAGTTATGGCAAATGGACAAAGTTCATCATCAGTTATGAGACAGAAAACCATTAACTGCACTAACAATTTATAGATCGGAAGATGTTTCCAGGAATACTGGTTTGAGATTTTATGGTCCAAGAGCTTTTATGGAAAATTCAACAAGATCTGCTTTAGAAGAACTTTATGGGTATATGATTAGCAATGCACAGAATGTTTGAATTTTTTTAAATTATGAGACTTAACAGGACATTCCCACTGGGAGCATAAAGCTCTGAATACTGTGACTAAGCAAACAAACGGTTTTAACATTTTCTTTTACAACCTAACAAAAAGATATTCAAAACTAAGATGGCAGTGGATTTGACTATAGGGCAAACCTACCTACAGTTTTCATTTCTGTAAAGAAATAACTTGTGAAATATTCCTAAAGTCAGTGCACAAAACAGGAAAACCATTATTTCTGTTACACTCCACAATTCTTGGAACTAGTATTAGAGGTTCTATGACTTTAAATCTTTATGCTACAGAGAATATTATCCACTAAAACAGGAAGTAGTTTTCTAAAGGTTATTCATTCTCCAGGTCATTAAAGAATTTTATTTTTTTATTCAAAACATTTACCAATTGGAAGAGGAAACACACCTGAATCTTTTTGTTTACAAGTAGCAAAACAAAACCCAAGAAGGTAATTTTCTTATACATGCTTTCCAGGTCACTTGGAAATAAGACTATTTCCTTTGCTGGGTAAGTATTTTGTAAAAATTAAGTGCACAATGACTGTTTCTTGAAATGAATATAACCTTTCAACCAGTAACATTAGGTTACCTGTAGGAAAAGGATACACAACTACTGAGACAGGTAACAGGATTACAGTTTTAACAAAAACCTCTGAAAGGCAATCATCAAATTTCAATTTTCATTGGTTTCCTTCATTATCATCATTACTGTCTGCCCACAAATTCTGCAGTGGAGTCCATTTCAAATCCTTCTAAGAGTCCACTTCATGAGATAAATATGTACATACAAAATAAAGCAGATATATTATTTATAAAAAGTAAATTGTTTTATATATTATTTTTCTTCTAGGATCTTTAAAGTAACCGTGAGGCCTTGACCACATTTGCATTATAAAAAATATAAGTTGTGATACAGTAAAACTGGCTTTTTATGTATATTTCTGTGAGTTTTCACTCATGTATATATTCAGGTAACCATGACCACAATCAGAAGTGTCATCATTCAAAAAAATTCCTCTGTTGTCTTTCTCAACTGAGATTCCTTACCTGAACCAAACAGAAAATAATGTTTCAATTTCCTTTATTCTTCAAGTAAATGCTTACATAAAATCACTTGTATTTATTTCCTCTCTTAAATTTGGTATATTCTCACCAACACACACTATATAATCTCCTCACCACTCTGTATCTGGAGGCAGGTTAATGTAATCAAAGGTCATAGCTCTGAAAAGTATGATGGTAGGATTTTAAAACTCAGATTACATAGGTTGGTTAACTCCTGGTTTGTTTCAAGTATTACTGAGCTATATTTGAAGTAGATCCTCAACTATTATTGCATTATTCACAGCTGTCCAGTAATAACTCCAGCAGTGAAATATCTTGTATGAAACATGTAACGTTGATGACAAATGTTTTAGAACATCAGGAGTAAGATTAATGAAGAGCAAAGTAAATCTACAACAAGGGAAAGTACATTTATTAAAAATAAAAATAGTTGACAGTCTCTGATAACAAACAAAACCATTCAGACTCAGACTCGAAATATATCCAATATACATTGTAACAATGCACATATATTAAAAAAACCGAAGAGCCATTAAGTAGTTTTGTTACAATTTTAGAAAGGAAAACAGGATTAGTGGCTTGCTCCTGCCTACACACAGCATGCAGGCCCAGCCCCACTTTCTGTGTCCTGTGCAGCACAGCGGTGCATGGCGTGTGTGCTCATTCAGTGAACACACTGTTTCTGGAGAAAATCGCAGTTTCCGTAAGGATGATCCAGTACGTAAATTAGTGGCTCCATTTCATAAAAAAATCTGTGTAGGCAGGAAGAGCAGGGATGACTGTTTTCAAAGTCTTCCGTTTTAACAAAAGGTACAGAATAAACTACTAAATCTAGATGCTTTCACATTATTTTGCATGAGTATCATCAGTCAAGTACTGTGTAAAAATTTTTGTAAAATCTTGTTAGCCAAACTACTGTCTTTAAATCAAAGTTTGTCACTCTTTTAGCATGGCTGATAAGTTTTTTCTGCCTTTGTCACTAATAACACTTGTCAAACCAAAGAACTTTGAAAAAGAATATGCACTGATGAGGGGAAATAGTACCGAAAATGTGCCTGGACTTCAGTCTTAAGACACACACAATTCCTGTTGGATACTGGACTGTGAGAGTTTATTATCTTCAGTCTTTTCAGGTCCTGAGGCATGGCAAGTAGTCTTCCGCTTAAATAATCGAAGACTCAGTCGTAAGAGTTCATTGTCTACCACTGGAGCATTTGTATAAGCTTGTTTTACGGTGCCCTATTTGGAGAAAACAAAAACAAATTAAACATGTACATTATTAGTTGACAGTAGAAAAGACAGGTTAACTGCTTACAAAAATATCAGTTAGTTATAAGAAAAATTCGTTTGTGATGAATATTAAATTAGCTGTATTGGATATTTAAAAGCAAAATTAAGAAATGTTTGCAGACTCAAGGAATCTTAGAAAAGAAAGCAACCTTTAGAGGGCGCCTAGTCTAACTTCTTGCTTAAAGCAGGAATCTTCTCAACAATCCCTGACAGGTAATCAAGTAGTTTTTACTTCATTATTTCCAATGACAAAGCAATGAAAAACACTGCACATTCTATTGTTGAACAGTACTATTTCTTCCACGTTTTGAAATAAAATCTCTTCTATGGAGCTACACACTAATTCAGTCTTACTTTCAGTCTTACTTTCACATGACAATCAATTCTCTGAAAAGAAGCACGGAACATTCCATACTCCTTACTGGTCTGTTGATATGACATAAGATGTAGGCTCCAGAACTGAACAAATTCTCCAGAAGACAGCTGATCAGTGCAGTCTACTGAGAAACTAAGATGTAGATCGCTATTATTGGAACTTAAAGGGACCTTAGCAGTTTTGAAAGTTATTGTCATAAAATTTTGTTAAATGTTCTCCAACCATGTGTAGAATGAAATAAAGATTTGAATATCTCCAGCATTCTGCTATTTCTCTTCTAGATCTTTAGAGGAAGAGTGACGCGTTGACCAAATTTGCATTGTAAAAAATATTTTGTAAGTTGTGATACAGTAAAACTGGCTTTTTATGTATAGTTCTGTGAGTCTTCACTCATGTACATATTCAAGAAACCACGACCGCAATCAGAAGTGTCATCATTCAAAAAAATTCCTCTGTTGTCTTTCTCAACTGGGGTTCCTTACCTGAACCAAACAAAAAATAAGCTGAGCTTCAATTTCCTTTATTCTTCAAGGAAATGTTTACATATAATCACTTGTGTTTATTTCCTCTTCAATTTGGTATATTCTCATAAACACTATATAATCTCCTCACCACTCTGGAAAATTTTTTTCCTTGACCTTCAATTTAAATAAGTTTCTAGTATATTTCATTATCTAAAGAAACTTTGCAAATGAAAAATATTTCACAGGAATAGACTATTTAAAATTTTTTTCCAGGTGGAGGGGAAGATGGTGGAAGAGTAAGACGTGGAGATCACCTTCCTCCCCACAGATACACCAGAAATACATCTACACATGGAGCAACTCCTACAGAACACCTACTGAATGCTGGCAGAAGACCTCAGACCTCCCAAAAGGCAAGAAACTCCCCATGTACCTGGGCAGGGCAAAAGAAAAAAAGAAAAAACAGACAAAAGAACAGGCATGGGACCTGCACCAGTGGGAGGGAGCTGTGAAGGAGGAAAGGTTTCCACACACTAGGAAGGCCCTTTGTGGGCGGAGACTGTGGGAGGCGGAGGGGGGAGCTTCGGAGCTGTGGAGGAGAGCATAGAAACAGGGGAGTGGAGGGCAAAGCAGGGAGATTCCCGCACAGAGGATGGGTGCTGACCAGCACTCACCAGCCCCAGAGGCTTGTCTGCTCACCCGCCGGGGCGGGCGGGGCTGCGAGCTGAGGCTCAGGCTTTGGTCGGAGCACAGGGAGAGGACTGGGGTTGGCTGCGTGAACACAGCCTGAAGGGGTTAGTGCACCACGGCTAGCTGGGAGGGAGTCCGGGAAAAGGTCTGGAGCTGCTGAAGAGGCAAGAGACTTTTTCTTCCCTCTTTGTTTCCTGGTGTGCGAGGAGAGGGGATTAAGAGTGCTGCTTAAAGGAACTCCAGTCAGGCGAGCCGCAGCTAAAAGCGTGGACCCCAGAGACGGGCGTGAGACGCTAAGGCTGCTGCTGCTGCCACCAAGATGCCTGTGTGCAAGCACAGGTCACTATCCACACCCCTCTTCTGGGGAGCCTGTGCAGCCTGCCACTGCCAGGTTCCCAGGATCCAGGGACAACTTCCCTGGGAGAACGCACGGCGCGCCTCAGGCTGGTGCAACGTCATGCCGGCCTCTGACGCCGCAGGCCCACCACCGCAGTCTGTGCCCCTCCCTCCCCCCGGCCTGAGTGTGCCAGAGCCCCCGAATCAGCGGCTCCTTTAACCCCGTCCTATCTGAGCAAAGAACAGACGCCCTCCAGCAACCTACATGCAGTGGTGGGGCCAAATCCAAAGCTGAGCCCCTGGGAGCTGTGAGAACAAAGAAGAGAAAGGGAAATCTCTCCCAGCAGCCTCGGGAGCAGTGGACTAAAGCTCCACAATCAACTTGATGTACCCTGCATCTGTGGAAAACCTGAATAGACAACCAATCATCCCAAATTGAGGTGGACTTTGAGAGCAAGATTTATTATTTTTTCCCCTTTTCCTCTTTTTGTGAGTGTGTGAGTTTTGTCTGTATAGCTTTGCTTCCAACATTTGTCCTAAGGTTCTATCGGTCCCTTTTTTTCTAAGTAATTATTTTTTAATTTAATAACTTTATTATATTTTATATTTCACTGTATCTTCTTTCGTTTTTCCTCCCTCCCTCCTTTCTTTCCTTCTTCCTTCCTACTTCTACTAATTCTTTCTCTCTACTTTTTCCTCCCTTTTATTCTGAGCTGTGTGGATGAAATGCTCTTGATGTTGCAGCCAGGAGTCAGTGCTGTGCCTCTGAGGTGGGAGAGCCAACTTCAGGACACTGGTCAACAAGAGACCTCCCAGCTCCACATAATATCAAACAGCAAACATCTCTCGGAGATCTCCATCCCAACACCAGCACCCAGCTTCACTCAACAACCAGCAAGCTACAGTGCTGGACAACCTATGCCAAACAACTAGCAAGACAACACAACCCCACTCACTAGCAGAGAGGCTGCCTAAAATCGTAATAAGGACACAGACACCCCGAAACACACCACCAGACGTGGACCTGCCCACCAGAAAGACAAGATCCAGCCTCATCCACCAGAACACAGCCCTCCACCAGGAAGCCTACACAACCCACTGAACCAACCTAAGCCACTGGGGACAGACATCAAAAACAATGGCAACTATGAACCTGCAGCCTGCGAAAAGGAGACCCCAAACAAACACAGTAAGATAACCAAAACGAGAAGACAGAAAAACACACAGCAGACGAAGGAGCAAGATAAAAACGCACCAGACCTAACAAATGAAGAGGAAATAGGCAGTCTACCTGAAAAAGAATTCAGAATAATGATAGTAAGGATGATCCACAATCTTGGAAATAGAATAGACAAAATGCAAGAAACATTTAACAAGGACCTAGAAGAACTAAAGCTGAAACAAACAATGATGAACAACACAATAAATGAAAAATACTCTAGATGGGATCAATAGCAGAATAACTGAGGCAGAAGAACAGATAAGTTACCTGGAAGATAAAATAGTGGAAATAACTACTGCAGAGCAGAATAAAGAAAAAAGAATGAAAAGAACTGAGGACAGTCTCAGAGACCTCTGGGACAACATTAAACGCACCAACATTCAAATTATAGGGGTTCCAGAAGGAGAAAAAGAAAGGGACTGAGAAAATATTTGAAGAGATTATAGTTGAAAACTTCCCTAATATGGGAAAGGAAATAGTTAATCAAGTCCAGGAAGCACAGAGAGTCCCATACAGGATAAATCCAAGGAGAAATACGCCAAGACACATATTAATCAAACTGTCAAAAATTAAAAACAAAACATATTAAAAGGAGCAAGGGAAAAACAACAAATAACACACAAGGGAATCGTTCTTTCAGCAGAAACTCTGCAAGCCAGAAGGGACTGGCAGGACATATTTAAAGTGATGAAGGAGAAAAACCTGCAACCAAGATTACTCTACCCAGCAAGGATCTCATTCAGATTTGATGGAGAAATTAAAACCTTTACAGACAAGCAAAAGCTGAGAGAGTTCAGCACCACCAAACCAGCTTTACAACAAATGCTAAAGGAACTTCTCTAGGCAAGAAACACAAGAGAAGGAAAAGACCTATAATAACCCAAAACAAACAATTTAGAAAATGGGAATAGGAACATACATATCAACAATTACCTTAAATATAAATGGACTAAATGCTCCCACCAAAAGACACAGATTGGATACAAAAACAAGACCCATATATATGCTGTCTACAAGAGACCCACTTCAGGCCTAGAGACACATACAGACTGAAAGCAAGGGGATGGACAAAGATATTCCATGCAAGTGGAAATGAAAAGAAAGCTGGAGTAGCAATTCTCATATCAGACAAAATATACTTTATAATAAAGACTATTAGAAGAGACAAAGAAGGTCACTACATAATGATCAAGGGATCAATCCAAGAAGAAGATATAACAATTGTAAATATTTATGCACCCAACATAGGAGCACCTCAATACATAAGGCACATACTAACAACCATAAAAGGGGAAATCGACAGTAACACATTCATAGTAGGCGACTTTAACACCCCACTTTCACCAATGGACAGATCATCCAAAATGAATAAGGAAACACAAGCTTTAAATAATACATTAAACAAGATGGACTTAAGTGATATTTATAGGACACTCCATCCAAAAACAACAGAAAACACATTTTTCTCAAGTGCTCATGGAACATTCTCCAGGACAGATCATATCTTGGGTCACAAATCAAGCCTTGGTAAATTTAAGAAAATTGAAATTGTATCTTTTCCGACCACAACGCCATGAGACTAGATATCAATTGCAGGAAAAGATCTTTAAAAAATACAAACACATGGAGGCTAAACAATACACTACTTAATAATGAAGTGATCATTGAAGAAATAAAAAAATACCTAGAAACAAATGACAATGGAGACACAACGACCCAAAACCTATGGGATGCAGCAAAAGCAGTTCTAAGGGGGAAGTTTATAGCAATACAAGCCCACCTTAAGAAGCAGGAAACATCTCGAATAAACAACCTAACCTTGCACCTCAAGCAATTAGAGAAAGAAGAACAAAAAAACCCCAAAGTTAGCAGAAGGAAAGAAATCATAAAAATCACATCAGAAATAAATGAAAAAGAAATGAAGGAAATAGCAAAGATCAATAAAACTAAAAGCTGGTTCTTTGAGGAGATAAACAAAATTGAGAAACCATTAGCCAGACTCATCAAGAAAAAAAGGGAGAAGACTCAATAGAATTAGAAATGAAAAAGGAGAAGTAACAACTGACACTGCAGAAATACAAAAGATCATGAGAGATTACTACAAGCAACTCTATGCCAGTAAAATGGACACCCTGGAAGAAATGGACAAATTCTTAGAAATGCACAACCTGCCAAGATTGAATCAGGAAGAAATAGAAAATATGAACAGACCAATCACAAGCACTGAAATGGAGACTGTGATTAAAAATCTTCCAACAAACAAAAGCCCAGGACCAGATGGCTTCACAGGCGAATTCTATGAAACATTTAGAGAAGAGCTAACACCTATCCTTCTCAAACTCTTCCAAAATATAGCAGAGGGAAGAACACTCCCAAACTCATTCTACAAGGCCACCATCACCCTGATACCAAAACCAGACAAGGATGTCACAAAGAAAGAAAACTACAGGCCAATATCACTGATGAACATAGATGCAAAAATCCTCAACAAAATACTAGCAAACAGAATCCAACAGCACATTAAAAGGGTCACACACCATGATCAAGTGGGGTTTATTACAGGAATGCAAGGATTCTTCAATATACGCGAATCTATCAATGTGATAAACTGTAGTAACAAACTGAAGGAGAAAAACCATATGATCATCTCAATAGATGCAGAGAAAGCTTTTGACAAAATTCAACACCCATTTATGATAAAAACCCTGCAGAAAGTAGGCATAGAGGGAACTTTCTTCAACATAATAAAGGCCATATATGACAAACCCACAGCCAACATCGTTCTCAATGGTGAAAAACTGAAAGCATTTCCACTAAGATCAGGAACAAGACAAGGTTGCCCACTCTCACCACTCTTATTCAACATAGTTTTGGAAGTCTTAGCCACAGCAATCAGAGAAGAAAAAGGAATCCAAATCGGAAAAGAAGAAGTAAAGCTGTCACTGTCTGCAGATGACATGATACTATACATAGAGAATCCTAAAGATGCCACCAGAAAACTACTAGAGCTAATCAATGAATTTGGTAAAGTTGCAGGATACAAAATTAATGCACAGAAATCTCTTGCATTCCTATACACTAATGAAAAATCTGAAAGTGAAATCAACAGAACACTCCCATTTACCACTGCAACAAAAAGAATAAAATATCTAGGAATAAACCTACCTAAGGAGACAAAAGACCTGTATGCAGAAAACTATAAGACACTGATGAAAGAAATTAAAGAGGATACAAACAGATGGAGAGATATACCATGTTCTTGGATGGGAAGAATCAACATTGTGAAAATGATTCTACTACCCAAAGCAATCTACAGATTCAATGCAATCCCTATCAAACTACCACTGGCAATTTTCACAGAACTAGAACAAAAAATTTCACAATTTGTATGGAAACACAAAAGACCCCGAATAGCCAAAGCAATCTTGAGAACGAAAAACACAGCTGGAGGAATCAGGCTCCCCGACTTCAGACTATACCACAAAGCTACAGTAATGAAGACAGTATGGTACTGGCACAAAAACAGAAAGATAGATCAATGGAACAGGATAGAAAGCCCAGAGATAAACCCACACACATATGGTCACCTTATCTTTGATAAAGGAGGCGGGAAGGTACAGTGGAGAAAGAACAGCCTCTTTAATAAGTGGTGCTGGGAATACTGGACAGGTACATGTAAAAGTATGAGATTAGATCACTCCCTAACACCATACACAAAAATAAGCTCAAAATGGATTAAAGACCTAAATGTAAGGCCAGATACTGTCAAACTCTTAGAGGAAAACATAGGCAGAACACTCTGACATAAATCACAGCAAGATCCTTTTTGACCCACCTCCTAGAGAAATGGAAATAAAAACAAAAAGAAACAAATGGGACCTAATGAAACTTCAAAGATTTTGCACAGCAAAGGAAACCATAAACAAGACCAAAAGACAACTCTCAGAACGGGAGAAAATATTTGCAAATGAAGCAACTGACAAGGGATTAATTTCCAAAATTTACAAGCAGCTCATGCAGCTCAATAACAAAAAAAAAACAACCCAATCCAAAAATGGGCAGAAGACCTAAATAGACATTTCTCCAAAGAAGCTGTACAGACTGCCAACAAACACATGAAAGAATGCTCAACATCATTAATCATTAGAGAAATGCAAATCAAAACTACAATGAGATATCATCTCACACCAGTCAGAATGGCCATCATCAAAAAATCTAGAAACAATAAATGCTGGAGAGGGTGTGGAGAAAAGGGAACCCTCTTGCACTGTTGGTGGGAATGTGAATTGGTTCAGCCACTATGGAGAACAGTATGGAGGTTCCTTAAAAAACTACAAATAGAAATACCATATGACCCAGCAATCCCACTACTGGGCATATACCCTGAGAAAACCAAAATTCAGAAAGAGTCATGTACCAAAATGTTCATTGCAGTTCTATTGACAATAGCCTGGAGATGGAAACAACCTAAGTGCCCATCATCAGATGAATGGATAAAGAAGATGTGGCACATATATACAATGGAATATTACTCGGCCATAAAAAGAAACGAAATTGAGCTATTTGTAATGAGGTGGATAGACCTAGAGTCTGTCATACAGAGTGAAGTAAGTCAGAAAGAGAAAGACAAATACCGTATGCTAACACATATATATGGAATTTAAGAAAAAAAATGTCATGAAGGACCTAAGAGTAAGACAGGAATAAAGACACAGACCTACTGGAGAATGGACCTGAGGATATGTGGAGGGTGAAGGGTGAGCTGTGACAAAGCGAGAGAGAGGCATGGACGTATATACACTACCAAACGTAAAACAGATAGCTAGTGGGAAGCAGCCGCATAGCACAGGGAGATCAGCTCGGTGCTTTGTGACCGCCTGGAGGGGTGGGATAGGGAGGGTGGGAGGGAGAGAGACGCAAGAGGGAAGAGATATGGGAACATATGTATATGTACAACTGATACACTTTGTTATAAAGAGAAACCCACCATTGTAAAGCAATTATACCCCAATAGAGATGTTAAAAAAACAATTTTTTTTCCAGTACCAATAACAATGTTATTCAAAACAAATGTTATTCAAAACTATTAAAGTAAAATAAAAAGTACTATAAATTCTAATAAAATTCTTTCTTTTACATGTGTAAAAGACTGGGAAACCAAACTTATAAAAGCAGATCATGAGACCTTAATTTCACCTTAAAGCAATCAAATGAAGAATATGTCATCCATACTACTCAACAGACATGTTCCAACTTTTCTAAGGAAACAACAGTACCTTCTCATTTTTAACAAGCTGCTTCCGGATTGCAGAATCCCGCCTGAAGCATAATGCTTTACAGCATGGTCCAAGATTACTAAGAAGACTTGCTCTTTCCTCTTTTCGTAGTAATGCAGCCATGTTGAGAGCCCCCAATTCATGTTCAAAAAGATTGTCTGCGTCTTTCAATAAAAAATAAACACATTAAGGTTTCTGAAAATAGAAGTGTTATCAACTGCTTAGATGAATATTCCACAAAGTCTAGCTATACTAAGTTTATCTATACTTTATCAAAGTTACCAACAGTGGTGAAAACTATTTCATATTAAAGGCAATATGTTCTCTGTGAGAGAACTCCAGTATGTAGTTTTGGTGCTAGGCTCAAACAAAAATAAATACTCTGATAGCCACTTTAAGATATAAGAAAAGCAGAATTGGGAGACAGAATTTAGACACGGATTACTATGGGAAAAAAGTTCAAGTTAAGAATTAGTAAAATCAAATTCAATATATTGTGTACCATCAACTACTAAAAGTTCTAGATTCAGGACTTTATTATGGTAAGATTCAAATGTAGTAATGTGACTACATTCTGTGAACCCTAAAAAACTTAGGAAAGTGATTAGCTGTTTGTTAGATAATCTGCAAATTTTATCCAATATTTGGTCACAGTAAAAACCTGGGACAATGTATCAAAATCACTTAGTTTTAAGTCATAACATGCAAAGTAGGGAGAAAACACTTAATAAAAATAGAGATTGAGTTAAAATAGACAAGAAATCAAAATTTACAGAATAGGGTCAATCATTAATCTAAATAAATAACAAAGAGTAGTAACTTCAAAGTTAACATTCCAGGAGTTGGCCAAGAGTATGAATGGTATCAGGTAGTGTTTCTATAGCAACGTGATCAAACCGGTTATTGCTAGAGCCACAAAGGGAAATAGTAAGTAACACCTAGGTAAAAACAAAACAGGCATTTGAGAATTAAGGAAATTGCATTACATATTTCATTTCCTGAACTGCAGAGCATAAACAGATTAGATAATTAACAAGAAACCTGTCTCATGTAATATACCTAGTTGATAAGTTATACACTTAGTGAATAAGTTTATAACAAAAGCAAAAATAAATGTAAATAAAAACTCAGAAATAGTTCACAAACTTTGATGTCTATCAGAATCATCTGAGCAGTTTTAAAAAAATACAGTGCCAGGGCTCTACCACCAGACCTACAGACTCTCCACAGTTAGAACTAGGATACCTTAGTGGGTATCCCGTTAGGGGAAAAGGCAGTTCCTCAGGTAATTCAGCCATACCAATGTTTGAGCCAACCAATGACACAGTCATATAATGCAGACTATTAAAAAGAAAAAAGCACCAAACATTCACCACCATTCTACTATAGATACAAATAAAGAAACCTCCATTGAGTCCATGCACTTCCTTGAAAATTGCTCATTAGGACAAATTACTTTTTATTTACATCTTTTCTGCTTTCACAACAGTAGACTATAAAACACACTTGCAAACCTCCCTAGAACGTATAACATGGCTAAACTTAGTCTCTTCCTGGTTTTGAACTGACCAGCACCAAATAACTCGAGACAGATTAAACACGTATATAAGTACAAGTAAACCAAAGGAACTAAAATAACTGGGAAAGTTTAGCTTCAAAGAACTTAATCATACTATAATCAGAAAACCTGGACAAAAGCAATTTAAATTTCAGTACATATTCAAGTTTTCTGTTTTAAGCCTTAGAATTTAAAAATTACATAGGGAGTGGAGATATACTTTCTTCAGCACTGGGGCACAGAAACAGACAGAATAGATTAGAAAAAAATCAGTTATTTCACAAATATTTATTGAATACCTACTATGTGTCAGGTACTTTTCAAGGCAATGGCATAATTAGTAAGAATAGATCACTAGACAATACAGCAGTAAACAAAACAGTCCTATTCCTTAGGGAACTTATATTCAGTATCATATATTAGTTCTCTAACAAAGCTATCATACCACCAAAAAATAGGACTACTTGGTAAGGACAATCAAATCCTTCTTTACAGTGTACGTTTTCATTGTTTAAAGTAAGTGATCATTAGTCAGGGACAAACTATAGCCTGATTTTGCTAACTACGCAATAGATTTTAACTTTAAATGCCATTAGCAAGAGACACAGGAGCAAAGAGCTGTAGATGTGGATAAGAACTTAGGGATTTCATTACATCATTTTATGTCCACAAGAGTTACTTAAGATCACAGAACCAATCAAAGTAGAAAGAGTGGGGCAAGAACTCAAGACACTGGTCATCTGTCAGGTTAACACAGATTCACCATTATAGTTTGTTTCTTACACATACGTTCTACGTATACTAAGCCGTATTAAAATCAAGAGTCTTACTGCTTATGCTAACAGATGAAGAAAGAACATGAATCATGAAACACATAAAACAATTTTTTTTCAATTTAGTAAAAGCTCAATTCTTTTTCCTAAACTTTTTTACTCTAATGAATGTGACATAACATTAAATAATCTTAGTGCTTTCACCTTTTACCTCCTTTCCTCCTGTTTTACACTCCTCCTCCCCATTAATAAAGTCTTAATAAGCTGCCAAAACATAATAAGCTAGGTACCAGAGAAACAGAAAACAAAGGACCCTATAAACTAAAAGTGTTCTGGAATAATGAAAAGCTGTAGCAGTAAGGTCTAAAATCAATGCGATAAAATGTTTTAAACTAAATAGCAGCAGCTCATATTTACTGAGCATCACTGTATGTGAGAAACTATTCTAAGTGTTTTACTTGTAACAACTCATTTGTTCCTCCTAACAATCATATGGAACAATTGATTGGTGGTGTAATTATTCCCAGCTTGTAGATGATAACAGTAACACATAAATTAAATAACAGCTAGTAAGTGGTGTGCCTGTTGGAATCCAGGCCATCTGGCCCGGAGACTAAGCTCTTAACCACTTTGTTAAAGGCTCAACCTAAACATCTGCATTTGAGTAGAATTCCCCATTTCCCGGGGGAAAGGGTTGCCAAGATAACCAATTTGCTTAGATATGAACAATATCTAGTTCACTTCCTTTAGCCCTGGGTAAACCACTGAGCACTTTGACATTAGAACTTACCTGTTAAAAAGTAACTTTGATACAGTAAGATCATTGTGCTATGTTTACAACTTTTCTGTAGGCTTAAATTTTTCTCAAAATAAATTAAAACAAACTTTGACCATGAGGATTAAATACTGAAAATAAGTGAGTCCTCAAAAACAAAAAAAGTTCTTATACTGTAACTGCTACATGAGAACAGAATCCTTTTCAAAGGCACCTTAATGTTTATATTAAACATTATGTAGTCAAAGTGGGACGGAATTACCTTTGGGTTTTTCTAAAAGTCTCTGACATGTTTCTTTGACTTTAGTAAAGAGTTCAGAACCAGCCAACTTTTTAGAGATCCCAATTCTCAGCATAATGGCTCCAGGCGTGAATTTTAAGAGTGCAGCCCCAGGCTCTCGTGGTTCTTTTGGATGCTTTGGCATAAGACCAGACCAGTCCACATCTATCACATCTAATGGATCTACAAAAAGTTAAAGAACAGAATTTTATTACGCCAAGAAATACATTCTCGTTATGTATAGAGAAATAGAGATTCCAAGCCACAGAAAGCATTAAATAACAAGTAATATAAATCAAAAAAGGCACATTCTTAAAACAAAAGATTTTCTATAAAAGCTAAAATTTAGAATCTTAAGGACCTTTACAAATAACTTTCTCACCAAAGGAAAAGAGGCGAAGAGGTCACAGGCGAGTGCCTCCGCCCCCCCCCCCCCCATTTCATTTATATGTGGAATCTAAAATGAAAAGAATCAAACAAAAAGAAAACCAAACTCATAGATACAGAGACTGGTGGCTTCCAGAGGGGAAGGAATGTGAAGTTTAGACAAAATGTGTCAAGGGTATCAAGCGGTACGAACTTGCAATTATAAATAAATCATGGGGATGTAATGTATAGCATGGTAACTATAGTCAATAATATTGTATTTCAACATTAAAAGTTGCTAGAAAGTATATCTGAAAAGTTCTCATCACAAGAAAAAAAACTTTGTAACTTTGCATGGCGACAGATGGTAACTAGACTTAATGTGGTGATCATGTTGCAATGTATACAAATGTCAAATCATTACGTTGTGTACCTGAAACTAATGTATGTCAATTATACTTCAATAAAAAACCCAAAAACCAAAAAAAAAAGGCGAGCAAACAAACACCTAAGCAAACCCATTCCTACAAATAATGCATTTAAATTGCTTGAGAGATCCTCAATGAAAGAACTCCATCATTTCACTATATTAGGTCTGACATTTTGAAGCTTGGTACCAGAGTCATTTCAAGGGTTAAGTAAGTAAATCCAGGAGTGTATTTAGTTTGCATGTGTGCATGCATGCATGTACAGACACAGTTCACCTTTTAAAAACAAATGATTCATTATGAAATAAATTTAAGATTCAGGCAGTGGCTAAGATTAAAATTGAGAATAATCTATCCACTGATAAGTCAGAGTTTAGGAAATTAACAAAATAATGTTCTATTCAGAAATACCTAATAGCTGATAATAATAAAAATAACACTCATATATATACTATACATTAGAAAAAACTGTAAAATGTAAGAGCAAATTAAGTCAAAATAAGAATTTAATATTCTGTATACCCAAACAAAGCAAAGACCCTATGATTAAAAAAAAATTGTTAGTAACAATTAGACTAATTGGGATGATTCAACAAGAACACTGAAGGTAGCTGCTTCATGGTACAGTCACTGGAGGAAGTTCTGGCAATGAATAAAGTACTATAAATGGAAATGATTACTGAATTTAGAAAATTGAGAGAGAGAAGTATGTAAACAGTGTTCAAATATAACCTCGACCTTTGGAAATTTCTGAACGGTCGTTTCAAAAGTTGGTTTGCGGCAGCACAGTTGTGAAGCTCTGTACCATACACCTACCATCTAGAACACTGCTAGACAATCACTGCTTGATAGGAAATCTTACAATTGTGCTATTTTAAATAATGCCCTTTCCAATTTATAGGCAATGTCTACTTAAAAATGAGCAGAGCACATTAACTATAATTTTCATTTTATTGGCCCTTCTATGTTAATTAAAACATTTAATCAAAATGGGAAAATTCTAACTGCATCTTATCAATTCTTACAGCATGAAAGGGAACAAAGAATATCACAATACCATAATTAAATATTTCTTACATTCAACCACCTCTGCAAATGATTACCTGGCATCTTCTCCTCATCCTGTTGGTCCTCCCTCTTTTCAGCATCACCTGCCAGAATTTCATCTAGTTCATCATCACTAATTGGCTCATATCCTTCTCCAGCACCAGATCCTAACGAATGCACATCATCTAACTTGGATTCGTCATCTCCTGCTAAACAGAAAAATTAATTTCATGCCAAAGAGAGTGTTAAGGGAAAGGGTTATCTAAGTGAAAACAAAGAGGAGAGGCTGTGTACACTAAGAAAAGTTGAAAAGCATTTTTTATTTGAAATCTATATTTAATTATTCATAACACTTGATACCTCCAAAAGAAAACTTAAAAATTAAATTTAGTTTTAATGCCAAGAACACAATATGGACAGCAATATCAAAATAAGTTATAAGATTACAATTAAAATATGAGAAAATCTACCACTAACATGTTAATGTTGATATTACATTGTTAATTTTTTATAATAAAACTTTAAGTCCAGAGAAATCTAATTTCAAAAGGATGCATTAATTTCTTTATCAAAATAAATTCATTAATTTTAAAGAACTTGCAAACTAATTAGTAAAATTTATTTGAAACTTTAACCACTAGCGTGCCTTCCATTTCTTTCTTTACCAACTTTTCTCAACTACCTAGGCTAAAGCTTTGTCTCCTGGTGACTTAGTTGTGAACTTGAATTATCATAAAACTATACAGCACCCTTAATACTTCTAATCAGGTGTTATCCATACACTTTACTGAGTTTACAACACTAGTTCTCAAAAATGCAACAAGCATGCTTTATAAAACTTACAGCAAATAAAATATAATAAACTATGAGATGTTTCTAGTCATTCTAATAATTTTCTACTCTATTAAATTCTGTAGTAATCTCCTCATACCCCCACCATTCACTTCTAAAGTAAACAATTTTAATAACTTCATTACACAGATATACATCTAAACATAAATGCAAATAATAGGATTTTTAACTTTTCAAGCTTTATCAAACTCATTGTCCTACTTTAACGGGATAAAATTTTGCATTTCACAATAGGTAATTCACCTCTAAATTTCTATGCTATGTTATCTGTGATCACAACCAATGAATGGTATATTTTAGGGATGAAGGGCACGAACTCCTATCACAAGAGAGATATTACAATGATTGGTTAAAATTATGTTCAATTATACCCAAGGTTGTACCTCTAATAGTGCTATGGCTCACAAACTGATGCCATTTAAATTCAGATTTGAGATAAAAATGTGAAGACCACTGAGGCAGAAATGTTTTTGTCAAGTAGAAAAAATATGTTAACAGTTGGCGTATTGGAATATATCTAACCAAATAACCAAAAGATGTAAGGATGTTTATAGTTTTAAAAGAATGTGAATTTTATTCTGGGACTAGTGCTACAATACAGCAAATAAAAAGAATATAAAATATTACTGCTTATGTACTAAGTATCCCAGAAGTTTCTTCGGGGCTTGAAGTAGAGAGGTTATGTCAGAACAATGGTGTAGTGGAGGCAGAACTTCCAGAAGAATTTTCAGGGGGGCCATTACTATTGTTAACCTGGGCTATAATTCACCAAAGAATAAGATGCAGAACATGTATGCACAGCAGAACATATTTTCATTCATCAGCCATTTATTGTGTCCTTACTAGAGTCTTGATGATAAAGAAATGAAAAGCTATGGTGCCTAACAAAGGAGTACAGTATAGTGGTGAGAAAACTATGGAAAAATAATTATAATATGGCACAGGGATGCTATTAAAGATGTATAAACAAGGTGCTACGGCGATTTGAAAGAGTAAAGCACCTTTAGCAGAGAAGGCTTCGTAGAGGAAATAATGCATAAACTGGGACTTGCAGTTTGAGTAAGAGAAGATAAAAGGTCTATCAGGCAATGGGAAGAGCAGGTACAGAGAAGCCTAGAGAAGGAAGCTCATTCAGAGTGCAGAGGCGTAAGTCAGCTTGTATAGCATTATCAGGGGTGAAGGATTGGAGAGTGGATGTCCATAGCTGAGGCTGGCTCTGAGTGGGCAAAAGGGTGGATGTGGCCTTCTCAGGGTCCCTCATTCTAGGAGTGGGAAGTCATTTTAATAAGGTACCTGAGCATGCCCAGATTTTACTATCTGTGGAGGGCTCTGGAACCCATTCCTGCAGATACTGAGGGACTGAGGGACGACTGTAATCATTTATTTCATTTAGGCTTATTTGAACCAAGTCTACCTTGATAGTACTAATGAGTGGAACACATTTTTTAAGTATTATAAGGCTTTTCCTTATAAACTCTATTTTCCCTATAACAATGGAGTCAATATGTGTATCAGATGACCTTTCAAAAGGAAATATTTGTTTGCTATGAAATCTGAAAAGGAATGGAGCATTGAAAACGACAAAAAGGCGTGACACTCACCTTCCATACTCTCTGTTCTCTCAGCTTTATTTGTATCTTCAAATCCCTGCAGAGATCCTAGATCTTTATCCATTCTTTCTTTTTCCAAAGCTAAAGAGTCCCGGGAAGTGCCTTCTAGGTCTCTCTCATGTTCACTCTCCAGTTTTGCTTCACTGCGTTTTACAGACTCTATTTGAGGACTCTCAAAAGTTCTGTCTCTGTCCCTGTCCCTTTCCATAGAATCAGAGATTAATCTCTCCCTTTCCCTGTCCAAGTCTCTCCTTTTGTCTCGTTCTCTCTCCCGTTCCCGCAGTCGATCTCGGTCCCTGTTCCGGGGCCAATCTTTATCGGCATCTCGCTCCCATTCTCTCTGCCGTGTATCTCTCCTCTCTCTCTCCCGTTCTCTCTCATGCTCGTAACGATCACGCTCTTGAAGCCTATCTCTGCTATCAAACGACCCTGATCTTGAATGGACCTGTCGATCTGACTCAGGAGAACTTCTTCTTGAACTATGGCTTCTTGAATCCTGGCGATCTAAAATAAATACACCATATACAAAGAGTTAACACGTGATAAAATGGAAATAAAAGGCTTCATTTTAAGGCCCTTCAAAACTGACAATTTATCTATTTCTATATTTATTTTAAATTATCCAAAGGACCCATCTTAATGAAAAATTCCATCTCTCCAAGTGTTAATTAAAATATGTAAAAAGCATGTTTCCTTGTTTATTTCCACTATAACCACAAAATATCTTCAAAGAAATAAATACATAAAGTGTTTAAGCAGTAAAAGAAATGATCATTATCTGACCTCTTCCTATCCCCCTACCTTATTTTCTGTGGTCAAAAGAGAAAGTATTGGTTGCAGGAAGAAGAGGCAGAAGGTTAAAATTTTAGGCATCAATAGAGGACTTGAATACGTAAGTATTTCCACCAAGATATACTACTAAAATCCTGATATTAAACTGACTTCATTGAATGTACCTCTACTATAATGCTGCTAGTAATGTGATAACAGGTAACATTTTGGTGGGATGGTTAAGCTTTTAGGTTCCTTGAAATTTAAGGCAGCATATAAAGTAACCAATTTAGCATTTACTTTAAAATTATGATTTGAACAAAGCATAAAACTGTACAAAATATACAAATATACTAACATAGGAAACAGTGGTTAGATTATACTTCATTTTTATTACCTGAAGAAGTACTTCGACTGGGTTCTCCACGCTTTAGCTGATCAATCCTAGATTTTCTCTCTCCTGTGATTTCTAGACTTTTTGTTTTTTCTCTGTCTCTTGAGCCACTATGCAGTACTCTCTTTCGGCCACTTTGGTCATCCCCACTTCGATGTGCAGAATCATTGGACGGGGAGCGGAGACGGCCAGATGTATGACTACGATTACTCCGATTGCTGCCAAGGCTGCTACTCCTCTTTTGATCCACTGGCTTGCGATGTGGTGCATCTTCTATAGTAACATGAGGTGCCTCTACCTTTTCCACTCGTGTTCTATGGCATTTTCTATGTGAGTCTTCACTGGTAAAAGTGTTGGTGGTGTTGGCTGGGATGGAAGAGGTGGAAATGCTGGTGGTCAACGTGTTGAAGGTGGTGGCAGCGGGAGTCGTCGTCGTGGCAAGAGGAGGAGGAGGAGGAGGAAGAGAAGACGGGGAAGGAGTCCTTCCAGGAGTAGCAGCTGTGGCAGCGTGCTCTGCTTCTGTCACCTCTGCACGGTCAGGCACATCCTCATCAGACCAGTCACTGAACGCTGTATCTTCTTTCTTCTGAGGATCCTCCATAGCGCCATCCTTATCATTGTGCATTTCAACCAATTCCTCCTTGGCTGTGATAGGGGGAGTCCGTGGGCCTCTCTTCTTCTTACTCTGCTGGACTGCTTCTTCATCAGAAATGTCAGAATCACCTTTGGACCTTTTACGCTTTTTTTCAACCGTTTTCTTCTTCTGTCCTTTTTTTGGTGAAAATACTTGACCATCTTCAGACATTGTCTCTGTGTTACCCCTGTCCATTCCAACATCATCTTCTTTCTTTTTCTTAATAGGTTTCTTTTGAATTTTTGCTTTTTTCTTATTTTCATCATGAGCTCGATCAGATGTGTCTCGATCTTCAGATGGGTGGTGTCCTATCATGTCTTGTGAACGAGTTCTTGAGCTCTCTGTGATTTCTGTCTGTTCTCTCTGCTTATCTACAGAAGAAACTTTCTCTTTGAACTCCTGCTCTTCATAGCGCCTTGAACTTTCTTTTCTTTCTGGTTTACGATCTTCCTCTTTCCACCTACCCTGCCTGTCTTCTGTAAGGTGGGATGGACTAAGAGAACGAGATTCTTGAGGTCGAACAACCTGGCTCAAGAGTCTGTGTTTTTCATCTATACAAAAAGATAGAAGTAATCACACTTTCAACATGTTAACAATATTGCATGCTACCTACAAATAATAAACCAATGTCTCCCTTTTCATTTTAAAAGTTTAAAAATAACAACTTCAGTAAAAATAAAAATATGGCTTTACTACAACTAGTAGGAAATGACAGTGCCATTATGGCAGAATGACTATTTCTAACACACACTTTAGTCACAATGGGAGATATTCAGAGGCAGTAGAGCAAGAAAACATTTTAAATCTTAATTCATCATTTCGTATTGATGTGAAAGAATGGTCTCGTGGTTACAAATGAATATGACTATAGAAACGTGGAAAACAGATCCTGCTTACTTTTATCATCTCCACTGTTGTAGGTGTCACTGTCAGGAGAATGTTCTCGCCGGCGCTTAGGTGACTGACGAGGGCTAGGACTCCCTTCATTTCTATAGCGCTTCCTAAATTGGACAAATGTAATTTATAAAATTCCAGGGGATGAAAAAGATTTCTTTACTACATTTTTACTATTATTTTTTGCTGTAACCAGAATGTATAATTGTAGGATTATAACACTATCAGAAGCTAGTGTGAAGCAGCTGCATAGCACAGGGAGATCAGCTCGCTGCTTTGTGACCACCTAGAGGGCTGGGATAGGGAGGGTGGGAGGGAGGCGCAAGAGGGAGGGGATATGGGGATACATGTATACATACAGCTGATTCACTTTGTGGTACAGCAGAAACTAACACAACATTGTAAAGCAATTATACTCCAATAAAGATGTTAAAAAAAAAAAAAGAGGGCTTCCCTGGTGACGTAGTGGTTGAGAGTCCGACTGCTGATGCAGGGCACATGGGTTCGAGCCCTGGTCCGGGAAGATCCCACATGCTGCGGAGCGGCTGGGCCCGTGAGCCATGGCCGCTGGGCCTGCGCGTCCAGAGCCTGTGCTCCGCAACGGGAGAGGCCACAGCAGTGAGAGGCCCGCGTACAGCAAAAAAAAAAAAAAAAGTGACAGAGTATGGCAAGAAAGAAACAAAAAAAATAGAATGAGAAAATGGTAGTGATGGAAATTCTATGGTAATTTTCTATTATATAAATGAATGAATATCCAATAATCAATAAATTATGAATTTTAGGTCTCAAAAAATAGTGTATTCCTGCTTCATCCAGAACTTTAAGTGTTCCATCACAATTAGCAATCTAAGTAAAGATAACACTCAAATGAACTTATTCACAAAACGGGAGTTTGTAGAAAACAAACTTATGGTTACCAGGGGATAAGGGTGGGGTGGGATAAATTGGGAGACTGGGATTGAGATATACACACTACTATATATAAAATAGACAACTAATAAGAATCCGCTGTACAGCACAGGGAACTCTACTCAGTACTCTGTAATGACCTATATGGGTAAAGAATCTTAAAAAAAAAAAAAGAGCGGATGTATGTATATGTATAACTGACTCACTCTGCTGTACACCTGAAACTAACAGAACATTGTAAATCAACTATACTCTAATAAAAATTAAAAATAAATAAAGGTAACACTGGCAAAAAATAAAGAGAACACAATTAAAACCAAAAAAAAAAACCAAAACCCAATACTCTCAGAGCTATCTATATCATACAAAGGGTATTCAGCATCTAATAAAATTCTTCATTTGTTAAGACTTACAACTGTGGACTTAAAATACATGGCACCACCTCTTATTTTTTTCATGTAGATGTAGAATAACTCACTGAAATTCACCAGATTTAACTACTACGAAGTGGTAACATATAGCAGAGGAATCAATGTACCGTCTACTGAAAATTATTCATTAGTTTTACCTTTTTATGGTATAGAAATACCTTATGTTGGGAAGCCAAATGAGAAAATCTAGTATTGGCTTTGGAGTCAAAAAGGACTTGAGTTCAACTTCTAGTCATGTTACTTATTATGCAACCTTAGGTAAATTCCTTGAAGTCATTCTTAGCTTTCTCATCTGAAAATAGCTGAAAAAATGGGGGTCCATCTCATAAAATTGCAATGAGGAATAAGTTAGTTATGTCATAAAACCAGTGCCAGGCATGTTGTGGGTACACTGTAAAAATCGGTTTCTTCTCATCTCTTAGAACTATATCATCTGCTTGGTGACAAATTAATAAAATAATTCATATGTTCACTATATTTCTTGTTCTTCAGTTAAACTTTAAATGACTAGTGACATATCTCTGGATACTTAAGTTATTCTAGTGTTTTCCTATATTTTTGTTAAATTTTGACCACTTTTTTTTTTAAGCTAACAATGTTTGTAAATACTATGGCTAAAAGTTGAGAAACACTGCAGCACATGAGCACATTTTCTCCTTGACAGCTCATTCATATAGATGAGTAACCAGGTGGAAAAGGAGACCCCAGATGTAGTATGACAACTCACAGGCCCAAGCTTGTGCAATTCCTTATCAAAAGCTCCTGCCATCATTAGGCAGTCTCTGTCCCCATTCTTTGAATCTGGGCTGGCCCAGTGACTTACCACGACAGGAAGATGTGGTGAAAATGACAGTTTAAGTTTGGACATTTAGGACTCAAAAGGCCTTGCAGCTTCTGCTTTTGCCTTCTTGGTATGTTTCTACTATCATATGCAAAAGTAGAGTTTAGACTACTGGAGGATGAGAGGTCATATGGAAGAGAAAATAAGATGCCCTAAGCAACAGCCAACACCAACTGCCAGACATGTGAGTGAGGCCACGTTGGGTCATTCAGACTGAGCTGAACTGCCAGAATGACTGGAGAAGCATGAGTGATCCCAAGTGAGACCAGGAGAAGAGCCACTCTGCTGAACCGAGACAAAATTGCTAACCCACAGAATCATGACCAAACACATGGGGTTGTTTTAAACTTCTAACTTCTCATGTGGTTTGATACACAGCAAGAGATAATTGATAACATAAGAAAATATAAAACATGCAAAAAAACGAAATTTAATTTCAAGGAAGTATCTACAGAAACAAAATTAGAGTAAAATAAATACTACGGCAATTCAACACACCTTCCTCATAACCATGGTTAAAAACAAAAGTGCTGGATAAATTCAACTACTGAGATGACAATATAATTGATGAAAACATCAAGATGTTAACCTCATATAACTAGTTACTTTATAGAGCTACTGACTCCTAAATTTCTGGGGCCCTTGTCAATGCTTGGAATGTCTAGCCACGAAAAACTAGAAGAAATTTTGGCTACTGTAAGCTGAGATCAGAGCCATGTAAAATATAATCAAAGCATAGGATTAAATAATAATAAATAAATAGCAAAGATTTCAGAATTTTAATCTTAGAAGATAGAGAGTTAAAGAGGTCAGAGAAGAGAAATAATAATGTACTGTGTGCCTGCATGTGTGAAAGGTATTATCAATTTTATGTTAATGTGAGATTTTTTTTTAATGTGGCGAGAGGGAAGCGAGAGTGAACTACAGAAAACCTTGGCTGCAGACTGAAGGGAAGGCAAGACCTAATGGAAGAAGCCTCCATTTCTGTGCTACGTTGTTTGTTTATAACCAAAATCCATAATAGCAATGATGAAAAAAGCCTAAAGCAGAGAGTGTATTCACCATGAGGCAAATAAGGTAGAGGTAGAGGCAAAGAAATTGAGGATATATAAACTATTTCCAGTTTGTCTTAACAAACTTAAATATACCCTCTATTCTAGTTGGTATTTGAAAAAAAAAAACAATTTTGATATGTTTGGTTTTATATCTAAAGAACCTCAAAAGTGGCCAATCAGAGTCCAGATTTCTCATGGCTATAGTGATTGGCTTAGCTCTCTTATCTAACTCCTCTACTGATGACAGCCCCAGCACAGAGAGGGCTACTGAGCTGATAGGTATAACCCTGGGGTCATCCTAGCCATCATTTCGGTAAAAGCCTTCTGAGTCTAAAACTAATACAGAAAAAGAACAGTGGAGATACACCACTCTATGTTTGTTTGAGAATCTGGATATAGTCACATCAAAACAAAAACTAACCCTGGACTTCCCAGATACCAGAGCAAATAAATTCTTACTGATATTAAAAAAAAAAAGAAAAACAAAGAGAGAAAGAAAAGAAAGAAGAGAGAAGATGCCCTCAGATATATAAGATAATAAGAACACATCTTTTTATTCCAATAATCTACTATAACTCCACAACCCAAGAGAGGATACCTCCCTATCTCTCATCTCCTTCTAGCCATGCAGTGGTTCCAGAATTTCCTCAGTTCTAAGACACTGTAAATGCTTCTGCAGCCTGGGGGTAGTGACTCTAGACTTATACGTACACAGAACTCATAAAGGATTATCAGGAACAGCACAAGCATTATGTCTTGGTGACAAGCCAACTCCATTAAATACTTATAAAGTGGATATGATGGGACATAAACCCACTGATGCTACCACTTTTAGGTTGGATTCCTGTTAAAAACAAGTCTGTAGCAGTCAAATAAACCAATGTACCATCAAAAATGGCTGTAATTGGGCTTCTCTGGTGGCACAGTGGTTAAGAATCTGCCCGCCAATGCAGGGGACACGGGTTCGAGCCCTGGTCCGGGAAGATCCCACATGCCACGGAGCAAATAAGCCCGTGCACCACAACTACTGAAGCCTACGCGCCTAGAGCCCATGAGCTGCAACAAGAGAAGCCACTGCAATGAGAAGCCCGCGCACCACAACTCAGAGTAGCCCCCATGCACCACAACTAGAGAAAACCCGCGCACAGCAACAAAGACCCAAGCCAGCCAAAAATAACTAACTTAATTTTTTTTAGATGGCTGTAATCAAACAGTAAACAAGAATTATTAACTATATCCCTTGGATACAGAAATAGTAGAATGGGAAAACTGTTTTTTCCTAGACAATTCAAAAGATGTTGAACACCAAATACATATAATAAAACTAAAATACAGGAAAATGTGGAGAGGAAAAAGAATTAAGAGGATATTAGGGGCCCCCGAGAAGCATTAAATGGAACTTTCTGAATTCCTCACTGACATGTAAAAAACTGGTTCACAATCACTTACTTTGATTTTCTCTCCTCGTGCCCATCTCTTGGATTCCTGTCTTCTCGGATATCTTCCCGCTTTTCTCTGCGGTCCTCTCGTCCTTTGTCTTTGTCTTCCCACTCCCTCTGGCGTTCTCGCTCTTTCTCCCTTTCTCTCGCTCTTTCTCGCTCTCGCTCTCTCTCTCCTCTCCCGCTCTCTCTCCCGCTCCCTTTCTTCTCTCTCCCCTCCCGCTCTTTTTCCCTGTCTCGCTCCCTCTCTCTTTCCCTCTCTCGATCGTGGTCCCGATCTCTCTCTCTTTCCCGTCTCTCTCTTTCTCTCTCTCTCTCTCTCCCTCTCTCTCTCTCCCTCTCCCGTTCCCTAGCGCGCTCTCTTTCTAGTTCTCTTTCTTTCTCTCTCTCCCGATCCCTCTCCCGTTCCCTCTCTCTCTCCCGCTCCCGCTCTCTTTCCCGATCTCTTTCCCTGGGCCTTTCGTCTCTTCTATCATCCGTTCTGTCTACTACTCTTCGTTCCTCTCTTCTTTCATCACGCTCAATCTCGTCATTCCTTCCCTGATGTCGAATTGGTGAGCTTGGTCTTTGATCTACAATGAAAACCAAGTTTTGTCAGTGATTAATTTCACAGATGACAGTATGGCAAATCTTACATTTTATCTGTGCATAGGGTCACACTGGCAACAAATATAAATCAGGTACTGTATTTACTTTTAATTTAATCATCCAAATAATCACCACTAGATGTTTAAAAACGTTCCTTTTTCTTAAAGGTAATTTTTATTTGCCCTCTAACTACCATGTTTTCTGCTCCCCATCAACCCCCCTCCCGCCTCCCACTGATCCACCTTGGATCCTTCTCTGCATGCTCCCTACCCTACCTCCAGCCCACTGCTCCAACCCCACTTTCTGCCATCTCTACCCTTCACCTCTGATCTTCTCTGTCCCCCCAGCAGGACCTGAGAACACTGGTGGCAAAGGATAGGGGCAGCAGGAGGTGAAGAAGATAAGAGCTGAAGGAAAAAAAAAATTTCCCTCGTAAGTCACACCTCTAATTTCAGGCCGAAATATATACACATCAAAGTGCAGCTATTATGTGAGGAAAATATAGTAGAACAAAACATCTGTCAATATTTGTTGCTGCAACATTATCATAAACTAGAATATTAAGGGTACTGATGCTTAGCAATCTTGAAATAATCAAATGTAAAAAGTGTTTCATATTAGTGATATATATTTATAATTAATAACTACTAATCGACTAAAAATTTTATTTAATCATATAACTGATTACTCAGATGAAGAGCTGTTTTCTTAAAATGTTAAATGATAACCCCATCACATTTATATATATATATATATATATTTTAATACATGAATCATATAAACACAAACTGAATGCATGCTACCCAGTATGCCCAGTTGAGCAAGAAATTAGTCTGGGATCAAAAGATGTCTAAGAAAATGGCATGAACTTTTCCACAGAGATAGCCATTTTTGAAAGTAGGTCACTGTGCTAAGATCTAGGCTACTGCGTTGCGATATCTCTGTTTTCACACTACACAGTATATTGTTTACTAGTTAGTCATAAAAGGCATACTACAATATGGCCAACAGGTTTGTAAGTGCAATCTCTGACATTAACTTATTAAGCAGAATAATTTTAGGATATTTTTAGTGAAGGCTTCAATCTAATAATTTGAATTTCCTTTATCACAGATGAAAAATATAAGAATTATCCATATTTATTAGATCAAGATATGAAAATTCACAGAATTTTAAAGCTAAAACAAAACAAAGCTAAACCTTGTCCAGCCCCTTTACCCCTTTTCTTCTTAGAATTTATGGTCAGAAGTTGATTTGTCAAAGTCACAGAGATGGTAGATACTTGGAACATCAGGACTAGAAGTCAATTTTCTTAAATTCTTTTTTACTTTTGCTGAAACCAGTTTAAATTTAAAATGGTTCTATTGTACTGCACTCTAGATTCCTGGAAGGCTGTACACACATGTCTTAGACTGTCTGAATTCTTGGTTTGGGGATCATACTAATGTCACAATGATTACAAAACAACCTCAAACAAATTCAATACTGCAACTTATAGTAATTCATACTTGAAATTCCTGATTAAAGCAATGTTAGGGAACAGACTCCTTTACTCAGGCAAGCTTTTTTTGACAAATAAAAAGTCTATTTTCCCAACCACAATGACAAGGTTACTTACTTCAGAGAAAATGGAAAGGAACACCACTTTAACACACCTCAACCATCTTCCCTATCTTTCCCCAAAAATGTGTTCTTCAAAAGCATACTTGTCTTCATGTATTTCCTTATTTTAATGAATGGTATACCCATTCATGAAAGCTGGAAACCTCTGAGTTTTCCAAGTACCATCAATTTCAATCTCAAAATATTTCTTTATTCTATTTCCTCTCTCAATCCCTACAATTAATAGTTAACTTAGACTTGGATCGGCTCTCCTTAGATGCCCATGTTATCAATGGTCTAACTGGTTGGTATCCTTGTCTTCCGTCTTTTGCCAGACTCCTTAATACCTTTTTTCTTTTTCTGAGGAAAACTCTATATTTTTTTCCAGCTGCTAAACAAACAAAAAAACTGCTTAAAATTACTTATCTCCTAGGCAATGAAAAAGGCAAATAAATCCAAAATTTTTAGCCTGACTTACTAGGCCATTTACAACGTGGTCTATAGTCTCTCACCACACACACCCCCATCCTTCTTCCTAGCTTCTTTCCTTCCCTACCGATTACAGCACACCTCTACTCCAACCTCATAACTCTTTACTACTCCAAAGCATATGTTTCTTTTAGTCCTGTGTGTCTGCACATGTTGCACCCTCTCCCTGCAGTGTTTCTTCCATGATTCCTTCTAGCCAACTCCTACTTATCTTTCAGGCCCTAATTCAGATGTCTCTTCTTTAGGAAGCTTTTATAGACTGCCTCAGTATTCTGTCTGCATCTTTGTCTTCTCACAGAACTTTATATAGTAGTAGTATTTATCATATTTAACTGTCTGTTCGTACCCTAATTAGGCTGTGAAGAACTAACGGGAAGATTTAAATTCCTGAGCACAGAACAAGGTCCTGAACACATCTCTACCTTCAACCTTTATCTATCTCCCTTGGCTCACCACATTCTAGTCACAATGATCTTATTTCAAACTCTAGGACATACTAAGCTATTTCCTATCTCGGAATCGGCACACATTCTTTCCTCTGCATGGAATGTTTTTACCCTCCATTACTTGCAATGCTAGCTTCTTCCCTTCCATTTATGCCTCTGCATAAATGTCATCGCAAATTTTTCATAAGCACACTATCTGAATAAAGTAGGTCCCTCTCATCCTTTATTTCTGTCTGAATCCCTTGAATGTTTCCTTGACAGCACCCAACAATCACTTTTCTTTTTTCAGGGGGGATATCGTCCCCTTTATAAAGTTCTATAAGCACAAGTGTTGTACTCCAAAAACCTAGCAAAGTGCATGGGTACTCAATAAACATTTGTAGAATATATCATTATCAAAAATATATTTCTCTTTCAATCATACAACTGATATTTATTGAAGTAGTTACAGTAAAATAAAATAAAAAGGGAATAAGACTTATAGTCAGAAGACCTGAGTTCGACTTTTAGCTTTAGAACTTACTTCTCTAACACTGGAAAAATTACTACCCTTCTCTTAGCCCAAATCTCCTAAAATATGAAACATAGATTCTCTTATCATACATAAACTCAGATATTGAAAGATAAAGGATTTAAAATATACATTCTCTGACTTAATATTATAAAGAATATTTGATTTAATTCAGCCCCCTGTGAAGCATCAATACTCAATTCCCTACTCCATCAAGTCTTGTACTATATTAACCTCAGCATTACAGCAAACCTTACTTTAGTAAGCAGGCAAGGTTAGTAAGACCTTCATAAGGTCATAAATGTTTAAAGGCCCTAATCTGTACAGAATAAAAGCCTGTTAAAGAAAGTACTTATAACCCTTCTTAAATGCCTTCTAGTATCTTGCTTCAAAACTGATTTAAGGGACTTCCCTGGTGGCGCAGTGGTTAAGAATTTGCATGCCACTGCAGGAGACATGGGTTCAATCCCTGGTCTGGGAAGATCCCACATGCCACGGAACAACTAAGCCTGTGCGCCACAATTACTGAGCCTGTGCTCTGGAGCCCGCGAGCCACAACTACTGAGCCCACGTGCCACAACTACTGAAGCCCATGCGCCTAGAGCCCATGCTCCGCAACAAGAGAAGCCACTGCAATAAGAAGCCACCGCACTGCAATGAAGAGTAGTCCCCGCTCGCCATAACTAGAGAAAGCCCGCGCGTAGCAACGAAGACCCAACGCAGCAAAAAATAAATAAATTTATTTTTAAAAAAACTGATTTAAGAGATCACCTAGTAGTAACAGAACACTTTTAGCTTAAAATATACAAGAATTTAAATTTAAACCAAGTATTACATATTCTCAGGAAGGAACATGAATAAAACATTTCTCTAAACAACCCCCAGCACTATCTTTATCAGTTTTTTCTTGTTTCTTCCTGGCAGTCCTTACAAGACTGTGTATCACAGCTAGTGAGTGAGTGGCCAGGATACTCAGATGAGAAACTTTACCTCCTGAATCAGAAATACCTGAAACGTCACCCAAGCATCTATATTCTTTAAAACGTTGTGAGCTGTTTGGTTAAGGTAAGAGACATACAGCAAGGCACCTTAACTCTTGCAGTATGCAAGTACCTACTAATTCAGCACCTGCTCTGTTACCAAGTAGGTACTGGTAGCTAGCTATTTAAATAATCTCTACTAAACTAAGTAAAAATGGAAGATTATATGAATAAGTATAATAATTTAAAATGTGTCAGCAAGCCAAAGTCTTAAAAGATATTTTATGTTAAAAAGTAAACTGATAATGGTTGAAAAAAAAACAATTCTCCCAATCAATGTCTGTCACTATTTAATAATATTTCATTTAACAAACCTCTCTCTCTGTTGTCACGACGGTCTCTCTCTCCATGTCTTCTCTCAAAGGAAGAATCTCTTGCTTGATCTCTGTTGTCTCTTTCAGGATATCTGTCTCTTTCAGGATAGCTACTTCGAGTTTCCCAGCTGTCATGATAGTTGCTAGTACTACTATGACTATCAATTTGAGAACCTCTTGTGCCTCGACTTCCTAAACAAAGGATATTCACACAAATATTTAACAAGTACACTTTATTCAGCAAGTTGTCAGTCACAATCTTTCCTCCCCAAAACATATAAAGATATGTGGGGTTTTTCTGGTTTGGGTGGGTTTTTTTGTATTTCAAAGTGTGGTATTCATTGTCAAAAAGGATATTAAATGTTGGATCAGAACACCCAAGGTGTCTAATGACTGACTTGGGTAAGCTAAGTACCAGTTTTCCCTACCTATGAAAAAGGACATATAATGGAATCATAAAGCAAAGAGACTCATTTCAATTAAGCCAAAAAAACAACGAAACAAAAAATAAAAACTATTAATTCATATCTAAATCACAGAAATATCATAAAAATAATTCAGGATATGGATATATTGCATTGACTACAGTTTATAGTGAAAACATTCCAATACAGAACCAAGGTACTTTGTTGACAGTAGGCGGTATCTGAAATTTTTCATTGAAAAATTGGGAAATGAATGTTCAGAGTAGTAACGTTTTAGAATGTTCACAGTAGTTATAGCCCCAAACTGGAAAGTACCCAAATGTCTTTCAGTGGGTGAAGGCTAAACAAACTGTGGTACATCCGGATCATGGAATATTACAACAAGGAGCAAACTGTTGATACACACAACTTGGATGAACCTCAAGGAAACTGTGCTGAGTGAAAAAGCCAATCTCAACAGCATACAGACAGCAGGATTCCATTTATGTAACATCTGTGAAATAACAATTATAAAATGATGGACATATTAGTGGTTGCCAGCGGTCAAGGATAGGGGAGGGGATTTGAGCGTGGCTATAAAGAGGTAACACAGGGAGTCTTGTGATGATACAGCTGAGTATCTTGATTGTGGCGATGGTAATACAAGGATACACACACACTGTGGAAAATAGTATGGAGGTTCCTCAAAAAATTACAGAACTACTATATGATCCAGCAATTCCACTTCTGGGTATAGAGACAGAGGAACTGAAATCAGGATCTGAAAGAGATATCTTTACTCCCATGTTCACTGCAGCATTATTTACAATAGCCAAGACATGGAAGCAACCTAAATGCCCAATGACAGATGAATGGGAAAAAAATGTGGATAAAAAAAAAATGGTAGGGCTTCCCTGATGGCGCAGTGGTTGAGAGTCCGCCTGCCAACGCAGGGGACATGGGTTCGAGCCCTGGTCTCGGAAGATCCCACATGCTGCAGAGCAACTAAGCCCATGCGCCATAACTACCGAACCTGCGCTCTAAAGCCCGCGAGCCATACTACTGAAGCCCGCGCGCCTAGAGCCCATGCTCCACAACAAGGGAAGCCACCACAAGGAGAAGCCTGCGCACCGCAACAGAGTAGCCCCTGCTCGCTGCAACTAGAGAAAAGCCCACATGCAGCAACAAAGACGCAACGCAGCCAAAAATAAAAATATATATATAAAAAAAGATAACTAATTATTTATACATAAATTGTTCCAAAGAAGAGAAAAAAAGAAGCAACACATTTTATATGGCTACTATAACTCTGATCACCAAACCAAACAAAGACAATATAAAAAACAAGAGCTATGCAGTGGTATGGTGGAACCGGTTAACACTGGCTCCGAAGAGCCAACTGTGTGCACCTCTTCCCATGTCCACACCGAGTGACGTTAGTAACTCAAAATCTGCTATGGCAGGAGTAATTTATACCATGGAAATTGGCATTAGCTACAAGCCAGGGCGTTTTGCCTGAAGAGTAAGTTGTTAAATATTTACCATCATACCACTGATTATATGCCAATCTCAATTAAAAACAAAGATACTTAATTCAAAATTAAATTTTAACACACCTATTTTAGAACTTTTTTAAAAAATGAAATGTGTATTTATCTTAGAAATGCAAGAATAGTTCTAAATTTTAAAAAATACATTAACATAAGTAACAAGCTAAAAGAGACTGACTATATGATCTCAAGATACAGAAAAACAGTCATGATAGAAGCTGTCAGCTAAGTTTGGAAAATTAGGAGACATCCTTAACACAATAAAAAGCATCTGCTAAAAATTTACAAACACCATGCTTAATGGTGAAATGCCAGCAATAATCCTTTAAAATCTGAAACAAAGCAAAGAACCCATTATATCACTTGTAGTAAACAGTTCATTGAAACAGCTGCTCAGCAGGTTACTTGACAGTAAATAAATAATACTCAGAAAGGAAGAGCCAAATCTGTCTGCACCCATACATAAATGTTTAAGAGAATCTAATTAGATCTACTAAGAACATACAGCAACATCACAATGTAAGATTAGTATAAAAATATTAATTACCATTTCCGTACACCAGCAATAAGCATCAAAAAAAAGTTTTAAAATATATTATTTGGTGTACCTGTACAGTTATTCACTTAAAACAGTATTCAAAAACAAAAAAAAGATTAGAACACCTAATACATAGGATTTATTAACTTTATGGTATATCCTACAACATACACTATGCACTCTTTCAAAAGGAGGTGGCTATTTACCAAGTTGACTGATATAGAACCATCTCCAAGATTTTTTTTTTAATAAATCTATTTATTTTTGGCTGTGTTGGGTCTCTGTTGCTGCACACAGGCTTTCTCTAGTTGCGGCGAGTGGGGGCTACACTTCGTTGTGGTGCGTGGGCTTCTCACTGCAGTGGCTTCTCTTGTTGCAGAGCACGGGCTCTAGGTGTGTGGGCTTCAGTAGTTGTGGCACACGGGCTCAGCAGCTGTGGCTCGCAGGTTCCAGAACGCAGGCTCAGTAGTTGTGGTGCACAGGCTTAGTTGCTCCATGGCATGTGGGATCTTCCTGGACCAGGGCTCACACCTGTGTCCTCTGCATTGGCAGGCTGATTCTTAACCACTGCGCCACCAGGGAAGTCCCCAAGATATTTTTTAAGTGAAAACAGCAGGGTATAGAGTATATAGTTGTGTGGTTTTTTTTAATAAAAAAATTTTTTTTAATTATATTTGGAAAACCAGAGGAGAAAATGAATAGACATATACATCTGCTTGTGTAGAATATTCTTCAGATGGATACATACAAAATTGGCGAAAGAAGAAACCAGGTCAGGGATAGAAGGGAGGCTTTCACTATACATCCTTTTGCAGCTTTGAAATTCTGAACCATGTGAATGCATTATTAAAAAGAGAGAATTTTTTTAAGTACCATTTACAATGGCAACAAAAATAGAGGGTACACAGGAACAAAACATGTACAAGACCTTAACAGAAGAAGTTACAAATCAATAAATTTAATGTATGTGAAATAAAAATCCAACAGTTTTTCATGAAATTAAAAAAAAAGACAACTCATTTTTTAAATGTATATGAAAAAGCAAAGGGCCAAGAAAAGCCAAGACAACTATGGAGGAGAAGGTGAGGGGCCTTCATCTTAATGTGAAACTGTAATACTGACCAGGATAAACCAACAGGCCTATGGAAAGAGTAAGAGTGGTCAGAATTCTGCAGCAGTGTTTTGGGGAAGGGGAGCGAAGTGGGTGGAGGAAGAGAGAGGTCAAAGCTAACTCAGTTAAGGCAGTTCGGAGACAGTCAAAAACATATAGGTAGGTAGTTATTGATGACAATGATGATGGCAAATGCTTTTTAGAGGAAGATGAGAAAAATGGCTCAAGATGCAGATATGTGATGTTCTGAGGTGGCTTTGAAGCAAGCACAAGTACTGATGAATACACAAGTCAGTCATTTCTGACACCACCAATTTTGAAAGCCCACCATTTAATCCCATTTTAATGATCATTTTATCTATATACCTGTTTATTAGAAATTATTTCTTTTTGATGCTACTTTTTTGCCTGATAGCAATTTTCTTAGTGTTCCACATTAAACAAGATGGTAGGCATGACTGGACATAATTCAAACAGGAGGTCTAAGTCAGGAGGTCTAAGCCCCATCTATCTTCTGCCACTGTAGCTAATAATTCCTATTCGGAACTTATAGGGAAAATCACAAACTCAATTAATTGAAAATTACTTTGACAAAGTGATAATGAACGTCAGAAATAATATCTTTAGAAAACAAATCTTAGGAGGTTAATAATTTCTCTATGAACATACAACATACAGTTCACTGACAAGTCAAAAACCTTACCCTTTTCAGGTAACTCTGGACCTCTTCCCCTACTTCTGCCCATCCGATCATTCCTAATTTCACTTCGAGACTCATTTCTGGACTCATTTCTTATTTCAGTGCGAGAACTTTCTTCTCTCAAATGGTTTCTGCCATAACTTCGGGATTCTTCCTGATATGCATCCTCCTTTCGATGAGCATCTCGACTTTCACGGTCCCTGTAGTCGTGGGCATCACGAGTAGACCGAGAATCTCTGGGATCACGGCTCTCTTTGTTATCTCTGCTGTAATCTCGCATCTCCCTGGAGTCCCGAATGTCTCTGGAGTCTCTTAGTTCCCTTCGGTCTCTAGTATCTCTGGCATCTCTCCGATCCCGACCATCTCGAGGTTCTCTGTCATCTCTGTGGTCTCTAGAAGAGCTCTGCTCCTGGTCATACTCTCGTTCTTCTCTTGTGTCCTTTTCTCTATCCCTTTTTCCTCTAGTCTCTGTAACGCAATTTTGGAAATACACTGTAATTCCTTTCACAAAATTTTAGGAAACCAGACGACGTATTTAATACAGAGCTTTAAAACTTTTAATACAATGGCATAATTTATACTCTTAACAAAAAATAAAAGGAGAAAACATGGGCAAATGAAAAAAAGAAAACTATCTGTAAGCTAAAATTCCAAAGGTAATTTTATTAACATCTGGATTATTCGTCTTGATTCGATAAACTTTGAACACGATCTTCTCACATCAACGTACCCATACTTATAAATCTTAAACAACTGAAACAAGTTAAGTTGGTCTATCAATGATGGCCTACTTTTTAGAAATCACTTTTAGATCCAGAGGCACAAGTGATTTTAATCATCTCTACCAAGTATTAGGCCAGACTAGAGCACACATGACTACCTCCAATGTACTTAAGCACTTGAGAGTAGCCTACTATTAGTATGCTGGCTGGTAAACACATACTGTTATATTCTCTCTCTCTCTCTCTCTCTCCGCCCCCCACCCCCCTCTCTTATTTATTTTTTGAGCTATTTAATGAAATCACACTCCTGTCTCTAAAGATTTTTCTACTTAAGGCATTTTCTAACATTTCATAGAAAAATTTTAAAAATAATTTCAGTTTTAAAAAAGCTGGAATGAACCTCAATAGTTATTTAATCCAACCTTGTCATTGTATAAATGAAGGAACAGAGGCCCAGAGCTTAAATGGTTTAGTCAGCCCCGTACATCATAGGAATTTGCAAAGATTAGAAACTGTTCTTTAGAGATGCCTAGAAAAGTATAGATTGATTACAGCATAAATCTGATATGAACTGAAAGAATTAACAAGAGACCCTCAAAGAATAAACCCTGTACTTTTTATCAGATTCCTTCACAAATTGTTCTTACACTCTGCAACAGCCCCAAGATCTGAGGCTATTTAAGCAACTGTAGCAGCTCTTGGTCGAGGACATTATAAATTTACCTATGGCTAGGTCCACAGACTTTCTCCACCCAGTATCCACAAGACCCCCTAGATTCTCATCAATAACTTATCTCCCCCGCAAAATAACTTTGCCCATATGCCTACATCCATAAATGCCATATAAGGATAGAAGCACTAGGCAAGAATCTGACAACATCCCCATCTCTTTTTGTGCACATCCATCCCTTCCAGTCCTCCTCCAATACCAAATGTGCCTAGAAATTTGTTCACTTAGTATTAGATTCTCTTTTTATGATACCCCCAGCTGTCTTTACGAATACATCTAGTTACTATATTTTGTTCTTTATCTACCTCCCCATCCTTTCACTAAAATTATTCTCATTTCAAAAAATGACCTCTAAATAGAGAGGAATAAACGCCTACTACATCTCTTGTATGGAAGGTTAAAGAAACATCCTCCTCACAAAGAACCTAAAAATGTATGGTTTATTATTAAAAGGATTCCTCCTATAACACAAACCCTTCTTACTACAAAAAAGCATTCCTATGAGACTCAACTGCATACTAAATTTCCCCTTCATTAGTGTGTTTAATAAATTATGTTTTGAAATAATAGTTTTCATTCAGTAAGTAGTCATGAAATATATACTATATTCCCAGTCAACTCTAGTTGTTCATAGATAGGTATAAGAGAATTTTCCCATCTTACCAATGTTGCATAAACACTGCTGTGCTGATCTGGTTCCAAAATCATGTACACAAGGAATAATTCTTTAAAATAGGTGCTCTCTCCAGTCCCTACCTATGCATCCATCATTTCTTGAATAAAATAACTTGCACTGCTGATTGGAAGAGAATAAACTAACTTCGACATGTTTCATAGGCGACTGCTATACGATACTCAAATTGTGACTTTTTGTCAGTCTTGTGTGGGGTGCAGAAGCATGCTGTACGATGCTTTAAAAATGTACATTAAACAGAAATGTTGTTGCAAGTCAGCAAGTATTGTATTTCCTGAGTACTCATTATGTTAAAAAACTAACTCAGGAAATGTCAGGAAAAAGACTTGTTAAGTTAAATAAATAAGGACAAGAAGCTTAGATAAGAAATACAGAAAGAGATGAGAGCTATTAGATTGTACTGCCAAGTTTTGATGATAATAACATCTCAGCGTGAACAGGGAATAGCAAATTCAAAGTTAACATAATTCTCAGGGATCTAGAAAGGAAAACTGCTTTGCTTGACTTCTTTGTTGAGTTAGACCTGGAATATTGATCACTTGGTTCACAGTGACTTTCTGAACATTCCCCCAGCCCTCACCTCTTAGTCAAAATATTTCTGATATGTTCAAACTCTGCTCCCTGGTTTGCTGCTTTTCTTTCCTTCACCTCTGTTGTTTTTGAAGAATTAGCTAAGCAGTTAGACTGACGCTCTAAGAATCATACCATCCCAAATTTCTAGAACTTGAAAGTACTCAAGTAAAACATCATAACTAAAGAAAGGACCAACTTAGAATACATATAAATGCCCACTTACATCTATTTAGTAGCTTACATTTCTGTGTCCTTAAGCACCTCCTATTGCCCTCAAGAGCTATCACTCATGTGTTACAGAGACGTAATGTAACACAGTTCTCTTCTGTCTCTTATTTTAACAATAAATCTGAAAGTCCATTTTTTTAATAAAGAAAATATCCACTTAAAGAACTCTAAAAAAAAAACCACAATAGAGTATTTACCTTCCCTCCTTTCATGACGCCGATCATGAGACTGTGAAGTGCGTTCATGATCATGCCTCCCTTTTTCTCTCATTGGAGACCGATGTCTTGGGGGACTCTGCTTTCTCTGAGGAGAAGACAGAGAGTGTGAAGGATAGGGAGAAGCAGAGCGGCGTAAAGGTGGAGTTACTGTCCTCTGATAAGATGGTGAAGGAGTTCTTTTTCGGCGAGGAGAAGGAGAATGTCTTTGAATAGATGATCCTGATTGTGAGGAAGATGAGTGATGTCTAGAAGATACAGGAGAGTGATGCTGTCCTGCTGGGGAAGTGGACCTATAAAGAAAGCAACAACAATAAAAAAATGTGTTCAAGGCTTTCATTTCTAGCCAAAGGAAAATCTTCTTTAAAAACAAAGAAACAAACATTCTATATCATTATCATCTATAAGCTAGCTTTAGGATAGTGCCAGACAAACATATGATATCATGGTGTAAAGAAACACACACTCATACACAAATCTTTGTAACATATTGTGACCAAATGGGCCTCAAAGATTAAAACAAACAAAAAAGCTTTTGATGGAAAATATGTGGGTGGATAGTATATTTCTATGGGTGGGTCTTGGTAATGGTTTGATTGTGCCTGGTTTTATCACCTGTTCAGATGAGAAGATTTTTGTCTTTCTGTAGCACTGATAACCAGGAGAAGCCATTAAAAGCCACTGGTTATTTTATTTTTCATCAGGCAATTTTCAAGGTTTTTATTTGTTCGGTATTGTTTTTTTTTACACTGTGGTACATATGAGCAACCTTAATAGGCGATAAATGTACAGTACTTAGACTTCCCCTACATAGACATTTTTCTATTTTATGCTCTATGATCTGAAAAAAACGCTTTTTGAATTGTATAAGATTTATGTCTACTGTAAACATTGCTTAATTTTTTGCTCTTGATTTAAAAGAAAAGTTTTGTTGAAATCGCTATTGAATATTGTAATCTATATAGTGTAATGGATGGCTTCCTTTGTCAACCTGATCTCCTGTGTCACCCATGTGTATTGTCTCCTTCTCCCTCAAGTGTACTTACTCTTTGCTTTCTTTGCACAATGTCTTTGGTTGCAAGTCATAAGCCTGAGGCAAATAAAATTCCAGTAATTTCCAAAAAAAAAGAAAACAAAGAAACAAACAAAAAAACCTGAATGTAAAAGTTAAAGCTAAAAGTGTGAGTAATAATTCCAAGATAAATTTTAATTCACAATGATGTAAAATCATTAACAAGTTGATTTTTAAAGATCTGACTGATTTTGAAGTCAGCTTGAGGCAACAGTTCTAGATGAGACACGCATTGCCCTTCTCCTGAGCTTTGGCTCCAAGGCACACTCCCTTTTCCAGGTAACATCCTCCCTGAGCACAGATGGTTCTTACTCTCACATAAAGTCTGGAACTCACTCTTACCAGAGATTATCTCTGACAGTGTAGATAGGTATTGGAGGAGGGAACCCACAAAGAGCTAAAGAGAAAACATACTAGTAAGATCTAGGAAAGTGGGTGTAAGAATGTCTATAATTCAGGGCTGTGGGAGACGGGAAAAGCTATCACCAGCTACGCCAAACAAAAGTTTGCACTGCCTGGGCTGACACTTAGGATAGGGAAAGAAAGCTAGAGTTAAGGAAAGGACATACTGTCTATACTGTCTTTATCTTAAATAACCTGCCTTCACTCTTGGGCAGCACAAACTGAAATTTAGTTCATAAGCTTTGGTTTAACTGAGGCTTCCTCTGCTCCCTTCAAATCATCTTCTTTGCTGCCACAGAAATAACTTATAAACTCATGAAGCACATCTGAATCACTCCTATAATCTGTTATGTCTTGGGCTGTGTCTACAATGAATATGCAAAAGGTGTGTGTGACGGAGAGCTAGAATACACACATTTGGGCAATAACTAAAAAGAAACAGGACTAATGTTTAAAAAACAACACTTCAGACATCACATGCTCAGATAAGTATCATATTTCTCAAAGTAATCATTTTGAGGACAGATGTTTGTTCAAAAAAATTATGAGTTCCTGTCAAAATATTTTAGAATTACCTTCACTGCCTATGATAAATATTCTTTTAACTTCCGCAATGTTGGCAAAATCATTATTAATCCTAAACCAGGATTCCACAATCTTGACACTACTGACATTTTGTATTCAGTAATTCTTTGTGGTGGCGGGCTGTCCTGTACATTGTAGGATGTCGAGCAGCATCCCTGACCCCTATCCACTAGAAGCCAGTACCATCTCCCTCCCATCCCCATTCATGCCGATAAAAAACTACTCCAGGTATCTCCAAATGTCCCCAGGGAGGTAGAATCAACCCTGTTTGAGAACCGCTGCTCTAAACTATGCTGTTTATAAATGATGCCTTAGTAGAACTTTTATCAATAAAAGGTTTAAATCTATAAAATACATGTTACTGAGTCAGGAAAGTGGTCAGATATATAGGAAAGAATTTTGCAAAACAAGAAATTAAGCAAATAAACAAAATCACCTTTTGGATAATAGTTGACTTAAAAAATAAAAGTCAGCTAACTAGAACACCACATTATCCTAATCATTATAGTTATTTACGATTCTGCAGTGCTTTCATGCTTTTAATAAAAATTGCTATTCCTTTCTCACATAAAAAAAAATAAGACATAAACCACCATAGCTTAATTGAGTCTAAACTGAAATTTATTTACTAACAGATATGAGTACAAATGCTCAATGGGTCTTGCCCAAATTTGGAAAACCATTTATGACCAATGGCTATTCAAATACTGAACAGAAAAATCACTGCAAAACTGAGAAATTCTAATTTGACTATCATTTGGTGCTTTCCAATTTCAATTTCATTAGGTTCTAGTCAGTTTGGAAATACCTAAACTGAAAAAATAAAGAATGTGGCTCTCCACTGAACTGACATTTTGGTTAGTTTTGAGTTTATTTCTGGAGTATACTCAAAATTATTTCAGGAATGTCTGCAATACCCTTTGGTGATTTGTTCACAAAACTTAAATAAAATAGTTCATAATACTATCTTTTAAAACACATTACAGTCTAATCACATGTCTATTCCAATTTGGTGTCTGTAACATGGAAGAAAAAATTTCGGTTCAAGCTTACATAATCAAGCTATCATATTAAGGACAGAGCACCAATGTGTTGTCACATTACGGCTTCAGCATTTTAACCATATTTTTCTTCCTACTTATCCTTCAGGGAAAAAATAAGTTTGTTGAGTTAATCATCCATTATCAAATGAATGTTTGTGTCCACCGTCCACCCCAAATTTATATGTTGAGGCCCTAACCTCCAATGGGATGCCGGGAGGAAGGGAGGAAGGGAGGGAGGGAGGAAGGAAAAGAGTCATTTTGATTCACTGGACAAATGTTAAGTGAGTACCTTTTATGCTAAGCATTATTTTTGACACTGAGGATACAGAAATGAAGAAGACAGACAAAATCACTAACAATAATGATGATTATAATAATATTAACAATAGCAGGTAACATATGCTGTTACTATGTCCACAGCATTGTTTTAAGTGCTTTCGTATAATAACTCATTTCATCTTCATGATGACAACCCTATGAGGTAACTGAGACAGAGAGAACTGAAAAACTGTCTTAGTTGCAGAGTCCAGGAGTAGCCCACCAACAACAAAGAAAGCCAATTTCAGCTAATTAATGCAACATACAAGTCTATACAACAGAGTAATGAAGTGTAAACTGTTAGGTCCAAAAAAAGTACATTGGGGGACTACATTAGGTGCTTGGTAAGGAAAGGGCCTTTACTAAGAAGATAGCTTTTGAGCCAAGAGCTGAAAATTTGAGGGAAGAGCTTTTCATGCTGAGGACTCAGCAACCATAAAGGAGGCAGGAGGGATGGTGATATATAAAAAGAACAGAAAGAAGACAAGTATAACTATGATTCATGGGAGAATGGAAAGTTCATGAGAGGGTCAGAAAGCAGGCAGGGGACAGAGGATATGGAGTCTTCTAGGTCATGATAAAAGTTGATTTTATTCTAAGTATAAAAGAAATCACTGGAGGGCTTCCATGGTGGCGCAGTGGTTGAGAGTCCGCCTGCCGATGCAGGGGACAAGGGTTCGTGCCCCAGTCCGGGAAGATCCCACGTGCCGCGGAGCGGCTAGGCCCATGAGCCATGGCCACTGAGCCTGCGCGTCCGGAGCCTGTGCTCCGCAACGGGAGAGGCCACAACAGTGAGAGGCCCACGTACCGCAAAAAAAAAAAAAAAAAAAAAAAAAAAAGAAATCACTGGAGAGTTTTGGGCAGGGAAGTGTCATTCAGAAATTGAGCAACTTGCCTAAATAAATATGTAAGACAGAGAAAGAAAATGCTTCTGCGTGATGATTTGTTTTAGACCTAGTAGCTTGCTCTCCCTTTGCAGCAGGTGATAAATACTCCTCAGAAGGGGAATCATTTCTAACCGAATGATCTACAGAAACTAGAATACTTTTGTCGTGGGAATCTTTTGAAAGATGTCTCCTCCATAAATAAATGGTACTTGAAAAACAGATTTGATTCAAGCAAACTAGTAAGAAGTACATAATACAAGTAAATCTAAGCCAAGTACTAATAATTTTGGTTCAATTTCATTTTTGCATTTATGTAGAAATGAATTAATTTCAAAAACCTCAGTCTAAGAATGGATAAGAATGTTAAGATAAGCATTATTAGCACATCCTTCAATGATATTCAAGTCCAGAATTATGTGCCATTTAATTACAGTAATTTTTAAGAATCTGGTTCAAGAGCCTTACATGAACTTGTTCAATCCCATGACTTGAGTGAGCTAAAAACTGTACCTATTGTTGTGATCAAGAGTCAGAAGAGACAAATATCCAGTATCCCTGGCATATGGGGAGATTGTTTTTAAGCTCTAAGAGAGTTGGTATTCCAAATGCAATAAAGCCCAGAAACAATATACACCAGCATAACAAATATTAAGACAGCTGGCTCCTATCTTCTACCTGGTGGAAGAAGTTAAACTTATCACTTTCTTCTGGGACAGGATGGGGTGATGAGGAGATGGAGAGGCCCAGCCCCTGCCAAGAAACAGCAAGCAATCCAGTCTTAGAAAAGAGGGAGGTAAAGAATGGTTCTCAAGTCCCTAGTCTACTTCTCAGACCCCAAATCTCCTCAGTCAGGCCAAGAAAATGGATGTCAAATAAGGGAGATTCTTGAAATCCCTGCCACTGTCCTGGAAGTTCAATCCAGTCACAGGTCATTTAACTGTCAGTAGAAAATTACCACCAGATAACACCAAACCACAGCCAGACAGAGATGGATTTTTATAGTGTGGCTGGGTATCTGTTATTTCATTAATCTCATTACATACCACACAGTCCCATATTTTTACCAGATTAAACTTTTGGCCTTTGTATGCCGTGTTATGCATTTCTGATTGGACCAATTATTAAACAGGGCTAAACTTCCCAACCACCCCCTGCTACTGAAAACCTCCCCGAAGAACAATTTTCCTCTCAAGTCTCTAATTCCATCAAGCATGACAGACAAAGGGTTAAGAGCACAATTTTTAGGAACATAAATACCACTCTAGATTTTGGCTGCAAAACAGGAGCTTTTCTGAGTTCAACAGATTTTCCCAATATCACACCTATAAAAGGAAGTCCAAGCCTTGATCAATTGGACTAAATGTAAATGGCTTTTTTGCCCCCTGATGAAGTTATTTTGATATTTACAGAACAATTTCATTTTTAACACGTCTACCATGAATTCAGTATATTATATAATTATGTTCAGCTATATTACATATTTCTTTAAGTGTCTTAATTTTATATCCCTAGCCTAAATTAGTACTCATGTAAAAATACTTTTTAGGTCTATAGACAGGGCTCAATTAAATGCAGAAAAAAGACAATGCCTCAGACAAGCAACTCTCAATCTGAATACAAAGGTTCCACATTAATATTAAAAGATTTGCATATCCTTCATGATATTATTTGTGCTAATGTCGACTAATTGGGAAAATATTATAAAAGATATTACAAATTCATCAATGTTTTTAAAGTCTGAATTTTAAAATTACATTATTCTCCTTTTTTCCTTTTAGATGGGATACTGGTATAGTGATTGTATTTTTTTTTTAAGTATGGTTGATTTACAACATTGTGTGAGTTTCTGGTGTACAGCAAAGTGATTCAGTTATATATATATACTGATTGTGTGTGTATATATATAGATATAGATAGTGATTGTATATTTTTAAGTGTCTTTCTCTTTTAGAGATATATACCAAAATATATACAGATGAAATGAAATAAGAAGTCTGGGATTTGCTTCAAAATAACACTGGATGGGGGAGGTGGATAGGGGTACAGATGAAACTATGGATATGAGGGGTCATTATACTATTCTATTTTTATGTTGTGAAATGCTCCATAATAATGTTAATGTAACATTAACATGTAATTCTTCCATCCTCTATATATAACTGAGTAACACTGGTACATATTTACTCAAGAAACTATCAATTCAGTCTACAGAAATGCTTAGTTCACACATGGATTCCTCCCTGTCCTGTCCTTCATGGCCACAGAATAAGATTCACCAGTCCAGACCATGGTATTTGAACATGAATGGTAGATAATGAATAAATTAAAGAATTAATCCAATAGGCAATAGTCTTTGTCAAACATCTGAAACATTCTGATTTTAATTATTCAGATGTGTGCAATCACTGAAAGAAAATAAGACTGTCAATTTGGTGGTAATTTGCTTATTCTACTAAGCTGATGTCAAAGTCAGTCAGTTTTTTTTGTTTTGTTTTTGCTTTTGTTTTTGTGGTATGCGGGCCTCTCACTGTTGTGGCCTCTCCCGTTGCGGAGCACAGGCTCTGAACGCACAGGCTCAGTGGCCATGGCTCACGGGCCCAGCCACTCCACGGCATGTGGGATCTTCCCGGACCGGGGCACGAACCCGTGTCCCCTGCATCGGCAGGCGGACTCTCAACCACTGCGTCACCAGGGAAGCCCAGTCAATAAGTTTTGAATGATCACATCTGTCTTTAAAATCTGAGGAAGACTCATGTAGGCATTTATACTCTTATCAAGACATATTCAGGTAATTATAATAAAGTGATTAAAAAAATACAACAACTTACTATGCTCTTAATACTATCTTATTAAACCACAAAATTCTGCATTTTGATTAGTATTTTGATCAAAACATATTACCTATCATAAAACCATATTTAACCAGCAGAATGAACGATATGCACTTGTTAGCTAATTCCTCTGGTTAACTACTATCCAAAAAGTTTTTGTGTTTCCTTAGGCCCTTGTTCTTAAACTACACTAATATACTGGTCATTCCTAATTCAGCAAAGAATATAGAATACAGATTTTCATTGATAAAGATGATATTAGAGGTCCACTGAAACACTGCTGAAATATCTAGTTTAGGATTATCTAGATACAGTAGGTTAGGAATACTGATACAAAATATTCCCTTCACAAGTGATTTTCTGACTAAATACCTAACTCAAACTTAATTTTCCTGTGAGCTCATATCTTCTAAAACAAATTACAGAATATAAATGGTTTAGTTGAGTTCCAAGTAATCAAGATTTTGCTGTTTTCTGTACCAAATAGGTCATAGAAAGTTTATTTTTAAAAGTATTACGGGAAATTGCTACATTCTCTAAAAGCAGAGTAATAAAATAAATCCATAAGGCATGTTTTTTTTGGATAAATAAGTGGTATGCAGATTTTGATCAATGTTGCATAAATAAATCATTGCTGAGTAAAGTCTACCAGTCAAATTGTAAGACACCGATACAGAATTCCTTTAAGAACTATGGCCTGGAAACTACTCGCTTCAAAAGCAACTACATAACAGAATTTAGTGTTATTCAAATTAACAAATATTCTGGGAAGAGAGTATATTCTTAACTAGGTTGACATGGACAATAAAGGTTTGGGATGAGAGTACTGAAATCCTCGATGCCAGATTAGTGGCAAAGGCCTAAAGAATCATTAATAACTCTTAAGAATTTTTGGAGAACGGGGAAATCATGAATTTTTCTGGGAGGATATGGACACTCTACTCCTCACGAAAACATACACGGGCAAATTTTAACTCACAAATCAGACCTCTAAAATCCAGGTTAGTAGGTCCTGGTGTAGAAAGTTGACGAACTGAGACACAGAAGACAGGGAAAAGGACTTAAAGTCATAGGATCATGTGGCTTTGTTACATCATTTGTCTCACATGTATGCATATGCATTTGGGAACCACCTTTTAAGAAATGTAAGCAATCCCCTATATCCAATAGGCCTAGTAAGTCTTACTTTACTTGGAAGGGAGAAAAACAATCCATATTTGGAAAGATATTATTTTATACACACATAATTACTGTATTACTTCCACCTGTAGTAACAAAGTTTCTGACAAGATTTTTGTTCACTGCTGCATCACCAATGTTTAAAGCAGTGTCCACCACACACTAGGTATTCAGTAACCTAATAAATAATAAATGTATTAGCATACTTTCACTTAAGCACAACACATCCTGATAACCAAAATACTCCCAATAAACCCATTATAACATCTAAATTAATATTAAATGGCAATTTTCTCCAAAAGGAATTTAGATACTAACCTTTAATTACATACCCCAGAATCTGAAAGCAGTGACAAAGATTCTTAAATATACTGTTTGGCTTTAGAATTATTCTTTATTCACAGTAATGGAGATAAATTAAATTAATGAATCTGCCTTAAAAAAAAAAAACACCTGGAAATCAAATCAACTCCTCCTAAATCAAAATGCCCCCTTTCAACCTTGTCAAATATGGCTTTAGAACTCCAGTGACAATCAGGTACCCATGCAGTCCTTCAGTAATCTGCTGCTTAGTTTCCTTAGAGAGAAGAAATAAACCAAGTTCAGATTTTTCTGTACACTGAGCAACAGGTGAATCTTAGGCATACCTTACTACTCCTGGTAGAGATGGCCAGGGAGAAAAAAATGGAAAATGAAGAATCAACCTCTGTAATATTCAATTCCTCATAATACAAAATGTGTTACCATTTCAGTGGTGAACTACCCAGGGATATAAGTTAAGAATCACTTCTCAAAGATTTCTGGGTCAAAATAACAAAACAAGAGCACCAAGAACCATTAGAGAAGAATAAAGACTTCTTAAAATGTAAATCAGCAAGAACATTTAACATAATTTATATCTGATTTACATGTCATTTTCAAAAACAAACCTACCAGATTGAATAAGATAAAGAGTGTATTTTAGGAAAATATGTTCAAGAATTATGGATGCTCCAGTTAACCAGTTTTTATTGCTCCAGTAAGACATAATAATGTTGCTAGGTCCTAGCAACAGCTGACAGAATCATTCTGGTTCTTCTAAGTCACCACAGGGAGGAGAGAAAAAAAAATTGATTCATCTAAGTAAGTTAGACAAGATGATCTCTTACCAAGACAAAGAAAGGGCTAAGCTCATCACCAAAATCTTTTTTGGGGAAAAGACTGGGTTTTGTTGAACTTATATATCATAAAACTATTATCAGCTGCTTACTGGATGGATAATTTATCCTGAATGATCGCAACATAAAAAAAAGGCCATTTAAGAAAAGTCCATAGCAAACATCATTCTCAATGGTGAAAGACTGAAAGACTGAAAGCTTTTCCTATGAGGGACAAGGCAAGGATGCCCACTCTCACCACTTTTATTCAACACAGTATTGGAAGTCCTAGCCAGGGCAATTAGTCAAAAAAAATTTTGAAAAGGCATCCAAGTTGGAAAGAAAAAAGTAATTATCTCTACTTGCAGATGGCATGATCTTATATGTAGAAAACCCTATACATTCCACAAAACAAAACAAACTGTAAGACAAATGAATTCAGCAAAGTTGCAGGATGCAGAATCAGCACACAAAATCAGTTGTGTTTCTATACAACAATGAACAATCTGAAAAGGAAATTTTAAAAAACAATTCCATCTACAATAGTATAAAAAAGAACAAAATAAAGCATAAAAATTACTTAATGTAAAAAATACTTAGGAATAAACCTAACCAAGGAGGTCAAAGACTTGTATACTGAAAACTACAAAACACTGCTGAAAGAAATTAAGATACAAATAAACAGAAAGACATTCCATGCTCAAGGACTGGAAGATTTAATACGGTTAAGATGTCCATATCATCCAAAGAGATCTACAGATTCAATGCAATCCCTATCAAAACCCCAAAGATAGTTTTTGCAGAAATATAAAAATTCATCCCAAATTTATAAGGAATTTCAAGGGAACTCAAATAGCCAAAATAATTTCAAAAAGTAATAACAAAGAGGATTCATGCTTCTTGATTTCAAAATGTATTATAAAGCCACAGTAATCAAAACAATGTGGTACTAGCAGAAAGACAGACAAGCAGACCCATGGAGTAAAAGAGAGCCCAGAAATATATCCTTGCATATATGGTCAAATGATCTTCAAGGGTGCCAAGAACATTCAATGGGGAAAGGAGAGATCCTTCAAAAAATGGTGCTGGGAAAAGTGGTTTTCTACATGCAAAAAATGAAGTTGGACCTTTATCTTACACCACATACAAAAAATTAACTCAAAAGGCATTAAAGACTGAAGTATAAGATCTAAGACTTTAATAAAACTCCTACAAAAAAACATAGGGAAAAATCTTCATGACATTGGAGTTGGCAATGATTTCTTGGATACGACACCAAAATCACATGCAACAAACATAAAATTGACAAATGGGACTACCTCATACTTTAAAAACTTCTGTGCATCAAAAAACACTATCAAGAGAATGAAAAGGCCACCTATGACAAGGGAGGAAATATTTGCAAATCATATATCTGATAAGGGGTTAACATCCATAATTATAATGGATTCCTATAATTCAACAACAAAAATCAAATGGACTCAATTAAAAAATGTGTAAAGGAGGGCTTCCCTGGTGGCGCAGTGGTTAAGAGTCCACCTGCCGACGCAGGGGACACGGGTTTGTGTCCCGGTCCGGGAGGATCCCACATGCCATGGAGCGGCTGGGCCCGTGAGCCATGGCCGCTGAGCCTGCGCGTCCGGAGCCTGCGCGTCCGGAGCCTGTGCTCCGCAACGGGAGAGGCCACGACAGTGAGAGGCCCGCATACGGCAAAAAAAAAAAAAAAAAATGTGTAAAGGATTTAAATAGACATCACTCCAAAGATGATATACAAGTGGCCAAAAAGCAATGAAAAGATGTTCAACATCATCAATCATCAGCGAAACCAAATCAAAACCACAGTATCAACTCATACCAGTTAGGATGGCTACTATCCAAAACACAGAAAATAAGTGTTGGTGAGGATGTGAAGGAACTGGAACTCTTGTACACTGTTAATGGTGTACAGCAGCTTGTATGGAAAACTGTATGAAAGTTCCTCAAAGAATTAAAAATTAAACTACCATATGATCCAGCAATCCCACTTCTGAGTACATTGCCAAACAAACTGAAAGAAGGGTCTTGAAGAGATGTGCACACCCATGTTCATAACAGCACTATTCACAATAGCCAAGAGGTGGAAGCAACCTATACGTTCATCAGCAAATGAATGGATAAACAAAACGTGGTATATAGACAATGGAATATTATTCAGCATTAAAAAGGAAAGTAATCCTGTTACATGCCACAACGTGGATGAACCTTGAAGACCTTATGCTAAGTAAAATAAGCCAGTCACAAAAAGACAAAATGATTTCATTTATATGAGGTATCTAAAGGAGTCAAAATCAAAGAAACAGAAAAGTAGAACGATGTTTACTGTGGACTGGGGAGCCGGGGGATAGGTGGGGGAGTGAAAAGGAGTTAAGGGTTATAGAGTTTCAGATTTGTAAGATGAAAAGGTTCTGAAGATCTATTTCATGTCACTGTGAATATACTGTATATACATATATATAGTATATATATATAAAAAACACTACCAAATTGACATTTAAAAATGGTTAAAATTAAGAAATTTTATGTTTTTTAAATCATAATGATTTATATGTTTTATAAACATATTAACATTGATTGAAGTATTGATATTTCAATATGGTAAGTATTAAATACTTACACATAGTTCAAAAACACTACGTAATCCATTGTAGTAATGCCTAAAAGCTTCTGAATAGTAGTTTAGATTCTAAGAAAGTAAGATTATTAAAAATATACAATCCTACTTACCTTGGCTTGTCTCTTTTTTCTCTTTGTCTTTCAAAATCTCGTCCTCTGTCCTTTCCATCTCTTGGTTTTTCTTCTATCCTGTCTTTTACTTTATATTTTTCTTTATATTTTTTCCCCAGAGCAATATCTTCCTGTATAGGAGGGGGTGGGCTAGGAGTACGAGGTCCTTTCTTCTTACTTTGGTTGCTTTTTGAATTCCTGAAGGTAACACAAAGCTATCAGAAGTCTAAAGACTTTTAGAAGGTCAGATAAATATTTTTTTCATTTTAACAAAGCACTTTTAAAAAATGGTAGCATTCCTTTTAATAACTTGCCATTTACTATTTTATATACTAGCAATCAATATCAAAAAAAATTTACTTGCTACCTACTTCATTAATACTGCTTATTATATAATTTTAAAGGGTATATTTCTGAGAAAAGATAAGAGGTGGAGTAGGAAGAGATTCTTTCAGGAAGGAAAATATCATAAAATAAAACAACTGTATGAACTGAATTTTTTTTTAAAGCTTATTATAGAATAGTAGATGAAAAAGTAAAAATCACCTATAATTCCATTACCCAAGTATAGCCAATGTTACACCTTGGATATAATGTCCACACTTTTTTCCATGTCTCTTTAACTTCTTCCCTCCCTGCCACCCCATACACACAGTCATAATACAATGTTTTGTAAAATTTTTTGTACTAAGTATAGCATGGGTATCTTTCTGTAACAAAAAAGTGGATTTTTTTTTTTTTTTTTTTTTTTTTTTTTGGGGTACACGGGCCTCTCACTGTTGTGGCCTCTCCCGTTGCGGAGCACAGGCTCCGAACGCACAGGCTCAGCGGCCATGGCTCACGGGCCTAGCTGCTCTGCAGCATGTGCGATCTTCCCAGACCGGGGCACGAACCCGTGTCCCCTGCATCAGCAGGCAGACTCTCAACCACTGCGCCACCAGGGAAGCCCAAAAAAGTGGATTTTGATAATTATTCTTATGGACTGTACAGAATTTCCTTTAATAGATATGCTCCATAACTTCTTTAAACAATTTCACATTGATAAGTTTTTCAGGTGGTTTCCATGTTTTCAGCATTATAAAGAACAATTACATCAACTATAAATGAAACCTTAAGCACTGTTAGTAAATATTCTTTTAAATCTTTGTTTTAAATCTTAAACATTCATTTAAAACTTTCCCAACTCTTAGATTACAGAGATTGATCCTTTAAATTTTAGAATTTTGTATTTCACGGTTAATCTACCTGGGATTGTTTTTTTTTTGGTCTAGACTATCCTCTTTAAAAGTTGGCATTTAAAAGCATTTTATCTAAATGCTATAACTTTGAGCCTTTACACATTACAAATTGTCTGTCTTTACTTCATACCCTGACAACAGTTTGAGCATTTTGGTGTCATATCCTTTTCCCTCAGAGCTCTATAAATATTGTTACAATATTTTGTGGCATTTAGTGTTTTGGATGAAAAGTCCAAAGAGAGTTAATTTCTTTTCCTATGCACGTTACCCAGCTTTTCTGCCTGTATGCATTATTACATTATTCCTTGCAAACTAAAAGCTTCATCAAGATAAGCATACCTTCTCTTTTTTTAACCTTTTCTATCACTCAGTATGCTGCTTCAATCTGAAACCCTAGTCTTTTACTCAGTTTTTTTTCTATTTTTATTTCATCAATTCTCCATGTGACCCAAGTGTTTGCTTTATTATAGTTACTGCATCTCCTAGATCACTCCTCCATTGTTTTCCATTATTCCATCTCTCCTTTTGCTTTCCAATATCTTAAAATATTGGAAATATCTTAAAAGCGTTTTCAAATTCAGTAAATTTTCTTTTAGGTTGCACTCATTCTACTAATATTAAATTTGGCAATCTTTATTCTGCTATTTCCAGTTTTAAAAATCATTTTTCATCCAAAATATTTTTGTTCACAGATTGCTTTTATTTTCACGATCAACTGCTCTCAACAGATCAATCAATATCCTCTCAAATCATATTAAAATTCTGAATTAATTTCTTATTTAAATTTGTTCCTGTTTTCTGCAACATTGAATGTTCAGCCTGGTACGGAGTTTTTAAGTAGCCCTTTCTCTTCACACATCTGGTAAGTTTTCATCAGCTACTTATTTCACTAGTTATTGATATTTATAAATGACAACTTAAGCCAAAATCCTAGAACTTACTTCCTGTGACCTAGAGTTCTCTAATCCCAAGATGCCTTAGCTGTAAAAAAGGTAATGGATAGTATCTTCCTCAAAATTGCTGGTAAGATTAAAAACAGATAAAAGCAACTGACTCATAGCAGGTATTCAGAAAATTTACCTCTCTTAGTCCTTATCCCTACTTCTTATTGTCATAGATAGGGTCAACCATCTAGCAAATCAGAAGTTATTAAAACATGACCAAATCTACTTTTCATCTTTGTCTTCTGCCAAAACGATTATTAGTTACATATCTCACTGCATATTTATGAAGTGAGTCAAATTTTTAATGTATTTAACAGATAAGTGATGTGTCTACATTTCTACATATTTTTCCACTTAAAAGACACACACTGATCAATAATTGGTAGATAGTATAAAAAATTACTTAAAAAACCATTTTCAAGATAAAATGATAGAGAAGTTCTTGACACAGACTGTATTTTCACATCATTGCCTGTGACAGAAACTAGCTAGGTGTTTACTATACTTTTGTCCTGGCCATACTGTTGAACCATACTGTCTAGACTGTTCTGAAGTTAGATGTGGCCAAATGGCCAAATGAGCTCTGGCCAAAAAGAATGTGAGTGAAAGTGATGTACACCACTTCCAGGCCTAACTAATAAGACTCTCATACTCCAGGTAATTGTAAACTATGTAACTAAATAAGTGCAATACTCTTAATTTTTTTCTTCTTTGGTGTCCTCAAAAACCTAAGAAAGTAAAGCCATGGTCAGAAGGAGCCTAGGTACTGAAGCTGCATGTATAGAAGAGTCACCTATTAATCAGAAACACCCACTTCTTACTTGAGTGAGAAATAAACTTCTGTTGTGTTAAATTCACATTCTGGGATTAAGCTATTATAACCACCAGGATTATGCCAGTACACTCACTAAAGTGAAGAATTTCTTCAAATACCTTAAAAAATATATGTAGTTGGAAAACATAGTTGTGTTACAGAGTTTGCAAGTAACTTCCAACAGAATGGGCCAAAGTTGATTTTGTGCATTCTGAAGTCAACAAGATCTTTCAACATTTTTTTTTAAAGTCAAATGATTATCCTTTAGTGGCAAAGAGCCCACTTCCTATTTGTGGCACACAGCTCAATTATCTACTTCTATCACTTTTAGAGCCTTTTTCTCTCTCTCCCCAAAACTTATTTTTTTTGAATAGCTTTTGACATACTTCACGTTTCAGCTTAAAGCTTTCCATCAGGCTCTCTCTCACAATAAATGTCTAAGAAAACTGCCAATTTTCACAGAGAAGTGTGAGTCTTAATTTGTCTGTGATTATCTCTGTCTACTCAATATGATAATCACGTAAAACCAAGGAGTTTGTTTACCTGACTGTCACCTCAGTTGATTTACTGGCATTGGCTGCAACATTCCATTGAATTTTAACTGAAATTCCAATCCTAACTTGTTGAATGTATTCAGTTTATAGTATGATCCACAATGTAACTAAAAGCTGATGGTCTGACCCACTCTAGAAAATGTAAACTGCACAACTACAGAAATGCTATACCCAATTCAGTGTTTTCTTTGTACCTTTAATGTACTGTTTTCCAGATCCTTCTGCTTCTATTATTAAATTAATGGTGCATCTTAAAGTCAATATCTTATAATACGGAAATATAGTAGTTAAATCAATGTAATTATTCATGCTCAATATTCATCAAAGGATAAGTGAGTTACTAACAAAGCAGTAAGAGAAGACTACATGAAAACAAACAGGATGAAACTAACCCTTCATCTAAATACTTATAGAAACTTTCTATGAAGAGATTAAGTTTTGAAGATTTTATAAATATTTAGAAAGGATTAGAAAATGAAAAGGAGTATTTCTGGTATGCTGGCGGTTTTTTGGGAAATGAATGGAACTGAGGGAAAATTATATAATTGATTAGTCAAAAGAATAAAGAGGGGCTTCCCTGGTGGCACAATGGTTGAGAATCTGCCTGCCAATGCAGGGGACACGGGTTCGAGCCCTGGTCTGGGAAGATCCCACATGCCGCGGAGCAACTGGACCCGTGAGCCACAACTACTGAGCCTGCGCATCTGGAACCTGTGCTCCGGAACAAGAGAGGCCGCGATAGTGAGAGGCCCGTGCACCGCGATGAAGAGTGGCCCCCGCTCGCCGCAACTAGAGAAAGCCCTCGCACAGAAACGAAGACCCAACACAACTAAAAATAAATAAATAAATGTATTTAAAAAAAAAAAAAAGAATAAAGAGCAAGTGGGGTAAATCATATCACTGTATAGTTCAACTTCTTTCATATCTCTTTATTCAATCTTAGGCACAAAGGAGAGAATCAAGTCAACTGTACAGAGTGCCTTATTACAATACAAAGCTCTTTGCAGAATAGGTGCTGTGGGGAGATAGAACAGTGAACCATGAAGACTGCAATCTTCAAGGAGCTTAAATTTAATAGAGGTTGTAAAACGTATGTGCCACAGCTAAAATATAATGCAAATAGCAATTAGTATTAAATGAGAGGTATAAATAAAATCTGATATATAAAGGGAACAGAAATTATGTTCAGTAAGGAGAAATGGGAAAACTTAATGGAAAGACAGAATTTGAGCTAGACATTGACGGACTGAAGGTGACGAGTGTAGGAAGAAGGCTGGACGAAAATATGGACAAGAGTGGAAAGAGTGGAAAGATCAAAGTATGAATGCTATTCTAAAAAATCTGAATTTCAGTTAAACTACTAAATTTTTCAATGGCATAATAAATTAATTGTAATTGTTATTTTAAGATTTCTCTCACAACATCTGTAAAGTGAAGGGTTAGGGCAGCTGAATGAAAATGTTTATATGTGTGGCAGAATGGACACTAGATAAATAGAGTTAGTAGGATGATATAATAAACTAGGTAAAAAGTAAATAGAATCTAGAATAGGGTTAAAGCCTCTAGAAACTAGAAGGAGACAACTATGAGTTTCATTATGGGTTCAAATAGACATTTGCCAACTGGTCAAATATTGGGAAGAGGTTTTTAGTTTAGCCTTTTTCTTAAATAATAAATTAGTGTATGTCCTTTAATAAAATTTAAATAGTCCACAGTGACATTAAATGAAAAGGTATCTCCTGCCTTATTCTCAACCCCTCAATGTAATTTATTTCTATCTTTATTCTTTCAATTGACTACTACAATAATTCTAAATAATATATTCATACTGCTTCATACATACTATAAAGAATTTAATCTCTTGATCATGTACACAAGGAGACAAGAAGAATGTTCATTGTGCATAATCTGTAAGAACTAAAACCTGAAATCAACTTAAACGTTCAACGAAAGAAAAGTAGATAAATACATAAATACTAATATGAAAGAACTACAGCTATATATATCAATATAGATAAATGTAAAAAAAATGCTAAGTGAAAAAGTTACAGAAGAAAAGTTGTATCTATATTAAGATTAAATAGATGAAAGTAATACTATATATTGTAAGATAATACGTATTATGGAAGTATAAACACACATGCATAGGATCATAAACAACAAATTCAAGAGGGAAGGACCAGAAATATAGCTGTTTATTTCTTAAAAAATAAAAAGCTCTGAAGCATATACAGATGTGACACAGACCTTTGCTTTATTGTTCTCTATAATTTTCTTTTAAATGGAAACTTTTCACACTTTTTTCTTAGAAGAAAAAAGTTTACATTAAATACTGAATGTATTAAAAGTATCTTTATGTAATCTACGAAGTAATTCTTTTGAATATCACTTCATAAAAAGCTATTTCATTCTGGCACTATTTATCACCCTACTGACCTCTGCTGGTCCAGCAAGGGAGAGGATACTGCAGTTGTCTTCCTGTCTTTCTTGCCAGTTGAAGATGACGACTTAGGGCTTGATTTTCGCTTTGGAGATTTGCTAGACTTTCTTAGAGAAGGTGATGGAGATAACTTTGATCTAACCACTTCTGGTGAAACCTTCCAAAAGAATTCAGTAACTCAATTCAGAAACTCCTCCAATCATTGTTGTTATAATCAGACAACAAAGCACGTGCTTTTAAATTATACCAAACTTCAGATGAAGTATTAAGTGTTACGATAGCGACCACATATTAATATTAGTCTGGCTCCTGAACCTATGCTGTTAACCAATACTAACTGCCCCAACATAACACTAATATCAATAAAGCAAACTAAAATTATGAAATTCCAAAATCTCCTCAGAAAAAAAAATTATATTCAAATATATTGTATCTTTCTACTCTTTAAAAAAGAAACAAGTATTCTAGAAATAGCATGGGCCTAAAAACCAGATGTATATAGATTCAAGTCCCATTTTACATTAGCTGGTGACTCCAGGCAACAGAAACTCAGTTTTGTTTATTCAATAACAAATATATGTCCTATTTATCTAATAGAGAAATGTGAAGATTAATTAACATATGTGAAGTATCGATATCCTAATACAACTTAAGATGTAGCAAGCAGCTAATGAGTTCTCTGATCAATACTCATTTTGATGTTAATTACTAACAAATTTCAATAAATAGCATACCTCCTTTTTAATAATAATTTCTTCTCTTTTCTCCATGTTTTCTTGTTCCAGCTTCATTAATTCCCTCTGTATCTTTTGACGCTTCATTTCCAATGACAACTCATGAACATAATCATAATTAATATCTCCATTGTCAGAATCTTTAAAATAAAAATTCCATTACTTGTCGGAAACTATAATTATCTATACCAAAAATTAGAGAAAAATTTTCAACTATTTTTTATACAAATTAAAATGGTAGATTCTTTAACAAGAACAACATACTTCAAAAAGATAAAAGAAATAACACTGTTTCTATAAAGAATTAAAATCAATATGGCTAATTTCTTTATGAAAACAAACATTTTTAAGGTTCCTGGGTTTTCTGGAAGTGATTTTGGGCTGTTTGGGTTTTTGGTTAGGAGACGGAATTTTTAAAAGATACAATTAGGGCTTCCCTGGTGGCGCAGTGGTTGAGAGTCCTCCTGCCGATGCAGGGGACATGGGTTTGTGCCCCGGTCCGGGAAGATCCCACATGCCGCGGCGCAGCTGGGCCCGTGAGCCATGGCCGCTGAGCCTGCGCGTCCGGAGCCTGTGCTCCGCAACGGGAGAGGCCACAGCGCTGAGAGGACCGCGTACCACAAAAAAAAAAAAAAAAAAAAAAGATACAAGTAAAACACTCAGCTATAAATTCTAAGCATTAAAGGTAAAGGCACCAAAGCCTTCAATATTTCATGCTGCATATGATATGATTATCTTCTTCATTTTCTTAAAGACTCAGTATTAAATTAAGGTCACATTAGGTGTGCAATACTGTTTCCATAGTTTTGTTGCTTTTTTAAAATTAATATCCTAAGTAATTTGTATCTAAAAATAAAGTTAAGTAATTTTAATACTAATGTGTACATGAGCTAATTTCTGAAAAATCTATAACATTTTCATTATAAGTGATTTGTACTAGTTTCTTAGACTAGAACTGTCCATCTCTTCAATGGATCTGATAGCATGTATCTATTTCTATTCATCCTTTCCAAGGAAAAGAATCTGAGGGTTGGTTTGGGTGGGGGAAGAGTGGTGTGAAGAACTGTTTCATTACAACATGTAGTTTTCAGAGGCTCCTGGCACTGCTACCTATTTGCTAATAATGCCAAAAGCCTGGAGGAGGAAATTTCACTGACTTCTATTCTAACACATGAACACACTGGGCTTGACCGATTATAAACTGAGGTGCCTTCTCAAGCTATACTTTTAGCACTTAAGATCATCACTTCTTAACCTGGGGTAGAGAAATAAAATGAAGAACTAAAAAATAAAGACAAGGAGTCCTACTTGATTGCTTAAAGCACAAAACAAACGGACATCATTGGCATGTACAGGTAAATACATTAGAATGAAAACTATCCATTCATGCTTGAGGACTAAGAGGGTAATTATATAACTTATTATCTGCGTCACAAAACTTGATTACTCATCTTATACTGGTGTATGATGATAATTTCTCACTAAATACATAACACTGACTAAATCATGCTTTTCAGTCAGCAAGCAATTACTAAATATTTATGGGCATGCAGTTTTTACTACACAAAATAATTAAAGATACTGAATTTAATTAAATGAATAGTGGCTATCTCTAGTTACGATTTTACACTCCGCTGAGACACTTTACATCAGTGAATAGTAGGGTTCGATGATCCTGTCTGTTGTGTTCTTAAATTATTAACAGATAAAATTTCATTATCAAATACTAACGGTAAAACAAAGGAAAGGGTAATTAATTGAGAAGAATGATTTACAGTGTTTCTGAAGGTATTATCAATAATGTTTTGCTCATCTACAAACTGCTATCTGGGAATATCACCCATACAGAACACATGTAAAAAAATGACAAATTGGTTTTCAGTCTTTAATCCCTAACCACTCAACCAAGGGAGAAGTTCGGGTAGGGGGAGACCTGAGCAGTTAAAATATATGTCGAAGTCAAGGTACTATAGCTAATATATTTTGCTTAGAGGGAAAGCTCTCAAGTCTTTACTCAGAAACTACTTATTCTAACTTTATGCATATCTGTTATAATCAAACATAAGATGTTTTCCCAATCTATAAGAGAAGGGCTATGAAGTAGGCACAATGCAACTGATGATAGTCTGACAAAAGAAAAATCAGAAAGCACAAAACATTAGGAGAGGACTCAAAAACAGAGTCTGAGGAGGGGAGGGATAAATTGGGAGATTGGGACTGACATATACACACTATTATATATAAAATAGATAACTAATAATAACCTGCTGTATAGCACAGGGAACTCTACTCAGTACTCTGTAATGGCTTACATAGGAAAAGAATCCTTAAAAAAAAAAAAAAAGGAGTGGATATAGGTATATGTATAACTGAATCACTTTGCTGTACACCTGAAACTAACACAACATTGTAAATCAACTATACTCCAATAAAATTTTATTTTAAAAAAGGAGTCAAACCATTTAATAAGTTTAGAAAATGTCTCTCGTATCTTACAGCTTAAGGTTATCATTACAATTACCTTAGAATCATCTATATGAATCAGCTGTTATAAATCATCAGGAAAATATTAAATATAATTAGAATGGCACATTTAACAGGCAGAGATTTTTTAAGAATATGTAACAAAAATACATCTAGTACATAAGGTTGACATTCTTTATATATAAAGAACTCTTACTAATTAAAAGAATGGGCAAAGGACATAAACAGATATAAACACAAAAAGAAACACAAATGATATATAAATAAGCCTTTTTCATGTATTAAAGAGCCATTTTTTCCCTAATTATAATATTTGGTACTGGCAAAGGCACAGATAACAGGCATGTTCATTCTTTGGAGGTAGCAATGTAAACTAATATTTCTAGCCTGGAAAATAATTTGGCAGTATGGGTAAAAGCTTTAAGAACATTCATACCCTTTAATATGACAATTTTACTTCCAGCAATCTACTGTATGCAAGTAATCATATTCAATAGATATAAAAATAAGCCTTTATATTTATACTCTTCTACACACATTGCCCCATAGAAAGATTTTTCCATGTCATACACAAAGGTAAAACATCTTCATTTTAACATGTGCAAAGCATTTCATGATATGAACATATCATAGTTTAACCATTTTCCTTCTGACATTTACTTTGTTTTCAATAGTTTGCTGTTATAAACAAGACTTCAATGAACATTTTGATACCTACCTTAGTTTACAGGAGCAAGTATTTTTTTTAGAACAAACTAGATTTGCTGGACAAAAGGTAAGTATGATTTTTATTTTTAAATATTGCCGAATTATACTCCAAAATAGCTTTACCAATGTAAACTTCCACTTGATAATACTAGTAGTTTTCATTTCTGCCAATCTGATGGGTGAAGAATGCTATCTCTATTTCCACTGGCATTTCCCTGTAGTAAGGCTGAGCATTTATTGTCCATTTCTATTTCCTCTATGAATTTCGTAACCAATTTTTGTTTCTCTTCCCTATTTTCCAACTGGACTATCATCTTCTTATATATTTGTGGAATTTCATTATAGGTTTATACAGTGCTTTTATTATATGGTTACACATTACACATGTCAAATACTTTCTTACAGTGATCTTTAATAGATCACTTGCGTGTTTAGTTTCACAAAAAATTTTGAATCCTTATATAATCAAATCTTTTACAGCTTCTGGATTTTATGCTTTATTTTAGGAGGATGTACATACCACCAAGATTGCCAAAATATGTTCATTCATTTTCTCCTCTACTGAAATACTTTTGCTTTTTATATTACTGCACTGGTCCTTATGGTAAACAAATATGATAAATTTAGGGAACCAAATAAAAACAAAGACTTGGGAGTGGGGAGCTGGAAACACAGAAAGCAATCCGATAATGAAAAGTTTTGTAGGTACAAAAGAATTTGTACTTGATCCTCAAGGCAATGGGAAATCAGAGAATTTTAAATAGGGGAATGAAATGAACCAATTTATTCTTTTAAAAGCTCACTCTAACTCAGAGAATGAGAGAGGTATTTGTAATACATATATCTGATGAAGATCTCATATTCAGAATATATAAAGAATACTCAATTAAAAAAAACAGTAACACAATAAAACAGTAGGCAGAAGTCGAGAGTAGAATTTATAAAACAGGTTGTACAATGGCCAAAAATGTGAAAAAGTTCTCAATTTCATTACTCATTAGGGAAATGCACACTAAATCCACAAAAAGATACTACCACACACCTCCAGAATGGCTAAGATGAGAAAGGCAAAAAACAACAGAGAAAGGAGAATCATTTTTGACTTGACATTATCCACTAAAGATGAACATATGAAAACTCCATGGCCCAGCAATCCTACTCCCAAGCATAAATTCAAGGGAAATGGGTACATGTTTACCAAAGATCTGATTAGGAATAGTAATAGCAACTTATTCATAACAGCCCAAAACTAGAAATTACTCAAATGTTTATCCACAGAATGAATAAATTATGGTACATTCAGTGAAATACTATATACCAGTAGAATTAATGAACTATAACCATACGCAATAATCTCACAGACATACTGTAAGCAAAAGAAGCTAAGCGGGGACTTCCCTGGTGGTGCAGTGGTTAAGAATCCACTTGGCAATGCAGGGGACACAGGTTCGAGCCCTGGTCCGGGAAGATCCCACATGCAGCAGAGCAACTACGCCCGTGCGCCACAACTACGGAGCCTGTGCTCTAGAGCCCACGAGCCACAACTGCTGAAGCCCACGCGCCTGGAGCCTGTGCTCCGCAACAAGAGAAACCACCGCGATGAGAAGCCTGCGCGCCACAAAGTAGTCCCCGCTCGCTGCAACTAGAGAAAGCCCGTGCACAGCAACAGAGATCCAACGCAGCCAAAAATTAAATAAATAAATTTATTAAAAAATAAAAAGAAGCTAAGCACAAAAAGAGTACATGCTATAGGTTCTATTTATATAGAGCTCAAAAACAGACAAAACTAATCCATGGTGGCAGAAAATCAGGACAGCAGTTATCTTTGGGAGATGGGGGCTGGGAGGCAGTAACTGGAAAGGGAGTACAAGGGGGCTTATGGGATACTAATAATTTTCTATTTATTGATGGGTGCTGGTTATACAAGGCTGTTCTGTTCATGAAAATTCAGTAAGTTGTACACATGAATCATGCACTCTTCTGAACATATTATTATACTTCAGTAAAAAAAAATTCTGTGAAGAGTATTCTGCCTTTAAGCGAAGAATGATTTAGGAGACAAGGCTAATCTCAAGGCATGAGGTTAGAAGGTTATTTAATAAAATATATTTATAGGCAACAAATATCTTAAGAACTAGAATATTAGTAGTAATTTAGAGAAACAGATGGTTCTGAAAGACATTCAGTAGATAGAAATGTTCAGAATTCCATAAATGTCTGGGTTGAGGGGAAAAAGTAGTATCGACAATGACTCTTAGAAAAGGGAACCCTCTTGCACTGTTGGTGGCAATGTAAATTGATACAGCCACTATGGAGAACAGTATGGAGTTTCCTTAAAAAACTAAAAATAGAGCTACCATACAACCCAGCAATCCCACTACTGGGCATATACCCTGAGAAAACCATAATTCAAAAAGACACATGCACCCCAGTGTTCACTGCAGCACTATTTACAATAGCCAGGTCATGGAAGCAACCTAAATGACCATCATCAGATGAATGGATAAACATATATACAATGGAATATTACTCAGCCATAAAAAGGAATGAAATTGGGTCATTTGTAGGGATGTGGATGGACCTAGAGACTGTCATACAGAGTGAAGTAAGTCAGAAAGAGAAAAACAAATATTAAAAAAAAAATATTAACGCTTATACGTGGGATCTAGAAAAATGGTACAGATGAACCGGTTTGCAAGAAGAAATAGAGACATAGATGTAGAGACAAACGTATGGACACCAAGGGGGGAAAGTGGGGATGGGATGAATTGGGAGACTGGGATTGATAATATACACACTAATATGTATAAAGTAGATAATTAAAAAAACAAAACAACGGAACAATGACTCTCAGGCTTTTGGGAAACCAGTAGGAAAGTGGTGCCCTTAAGATATGGGACTCAGATGGAGGCATCCAGTTGGTAGATGCCTCAATTAAGAGCTCCAGATATTGGAGTCATTAATACATAGATGTTAATGATGCCCTGGGAGCATGATTTCATCTGGAGAGAAAAATGGAAAATGAGAAGAAAAGAAGTCTTGGTAAAGGGGAAACAACTAAAAATTTTAGAAGCTGCTTCTAGAGACAAGTGGTTCTCAAAGAGTAGTCTGAGGACTCCTAAGGATTCCCAAGACAATTTCTAGAGTTCCAGGAGATCAAAAATATTTCTGTAATACTACATTATTTGCCTGGTTTACTCACTCTCTCTTGAGTATATAGTGGAGTTTTCCAGAAGTCACATGATATGTGATATCAGTAACAGATTGAATGCAGAAGCAGATATGAAAATCTAGAGGTCTTTCATTAAGCCAGTTAAGAGTTCACTTTAAGAAGTTAAAAAGATTTTCAGGGAGTTTCCTGGTGGTTTTGTGGTTAGGATTCGGCGCGTTCCTGCTGTGGCCCAGGTTTAATCCCTGGTTGGGGAACTGATCCCGCAAGCCTAGTGGTGTAGCCAAAAAAAACCCCAAAACTGTGCAAAAACATGTAAAACATTGCCACCTCCTCCAATTTCTATTTTTGCTTTGCAAAGCATAGCTATTTTCCATAAAAGTATATGTTACGTTTACTGCTGTCATTGTTAAATAAATTAATAAATATTTTAAAATGTTCTCAGAACCAATTTCTAATATGGAGACTAATGAAACAGATAATCCACAAAAGTTCTTTGGGGTCTATAAAAAGAGTGAAAAGTGTCCTGAGACCTAAAAGTTTGACAATTACTCATACAGATCAACTTCTTCTGAGTCTAGCTAAAATTGCTATTCACTTTAGACTGAAAATGCAGAAGGTAAATATATTAAATGAGCTCAGTCTAACTCCATGCTTCAATATTCCTTAAAACAGAAAAACCACAGAGATACACAACAATCAGAACCTCAAGAGAAAGTAAGAAACAGCAATGTATTCTGTATGTAAAACTACTTTAAGAGACATTTACTCACCTTTTAAAAGAATTTCACATATAAAAGCCTCTTGTAGTAAAATCACTTTCGTTTTTTAAAGATGATAGTGTGAGCGAAGCCTTGGGAATCAACATTTAAGGGATAGACAGCATACAAGGAGCCTCTATGTAAGACCAAAGGGCTTCAACAGGAGAACAGAAAACCTGACAAATGATAGATGGAAGCCAAGGGGAAAGTGTTTCAAGAAGACAGAGGCTCTGGGATGTGTCACATGCTGCAGAAAGGTTATAGAAGAAGGAGACAAGTATGTCTCCTTTTATTCAGCAAAGAGGAGGTTATAAAGAACAGTTTTAGTGAAGACAAGGGTCAGAAGACTGAATAAATATGAGGGGAAAAAGTAGAATTTGGTTGTAAAGTGGGAATAAGCAGGGTGATGGCTCTAAATAATACGAGGAGAAGAGAAAATGTGCCAAGATGGATGTTAAAGCTGTAAAAGAGAAGGCAAAATAAATGAACAAGACTGCAGAGGTGGGAGGAAATCAGGGGAATATAACCTTATGCAGCAGGGCGGAGGCCCCTTGTAAAGAAAAAGAGGGAAGTGAGAAAGTTTAGATGTGTATGAAAGACTAGTTTATAGGTGTGGTGGCAGGAAGCTGAAAAGAGTCTGTGGATAAAGAAGGCTTCCCTGGTGGCGCAGTGGTTGAGAGTCCGCCTGCCGATGCAGGGGACACGGGTTCGTGCCCCGGTCTGGGAAGATCCCACAATGCCGCGGAGCGGCTGGGCCCGTGAGCCGTGGCCGCTGAACCTGCACGTCCGGAGCCTGTGCTCCGCAACTGGAGAGGCCACAACAGTGAGAGGCGGGGCTGGAAGGTTTGAGATTTAAGGAGAGGGTTTGAAAGAGCTACTATAAAGAAAAGGAGCAAACTAACTTAGGCTTTTCTGAACCTTTAAAATGTTCAACAATTAGCATGCGTTATTGTAATGGGAATAGAAGTTTCTATTTTGAAAAATAAGCAGCCAATATATTTCGGAATGTATTTTATACAAAAATAATTAAAATGAAAAAAAATGTTGAGTGTGTTAAGAGTTAATCCCTTAGAATTTAGGAAAAGTTAGCCATTCATCCTTGAACAGTTAAGGCTTGTAATATTTTATTTACTGCTATTTTGTAGGAGGTATTAGATTTATTTATGAAGTCGCATGAAGTAATCATAGAGAAGTTTCCTACTTGTTCTTAGAAGCAACGTTTTAACAGACAATACTGTATAAAGATGGAATGGATTTCCTTAAAAAGTACTGATGTTCAAATTACTGGACAGCCATTTAAGGTACTTTTCAAGTATTAGTAAGTTTTCAGAGATAGTTCTTAAATATAGTAGTAAAGATTTTAGGCTTGCAGGCTCTTGGCTGTCATAGTACTCAACTCATCTATTGTAGCTCAAAAGCAGCCACAGAAAATATGTAACCAACAGACATGGCTGTTCTCCAATAAAACTTTATTGCAAAAAATGGTGGCAGGCCCACAGCTATAATTTTCTAGCCCCTGGTTTAAGTTTTCAGCTATCTGATGAGGAAGTTGCTTACATCCTTAAACTCTTTAGTTTTGTCATCTATAAGTAGAGTAACAAAGCTACTGATTTAATGAGGTAATTATATGTTATATTAAAATGCCCAGTACACCCAACACATTCAACAAATGTGAGTTCCCCTTCTCTGTATTTGGTAGTGTGAGGCTACAGTGCTCACATTCCAGAAGATCACAGAAGTAGAGAAGAGAGAACATTCATGGTGTGGAAAGTAAATGCTTACTTGTTAAAGACAATGACTCAAAAATAATTTTGTTAATTTCTTACGAACAAATTCCAGGTCTCAATTATCATCTGATTTCAATTTCTTGAAAGATAAAATCCAACAATGTTTTAGAAATAATTTTCCTAGGTCTTTAAGGTTTAAGAATCTCACTTTTAATATTTTATGCAAAACAATAAATTTAGATTCTTTTAAATCTTGGTACTGAGGAACTTAAAAATTTACAAATGTAATAAAATTCCAAAGGACTGTGATGCTGTACAGTAAGTTCTAGGGAGAACAGCTTTCTTTGCTTTTGTTCTGCTATTATACGCCATTTTCTGCCTTATAGCTCAGTAAGATAGACACAAGTCAATTAGACAATTCTGAAACTATAGCTGGAAAGTGTTTTGAAGCCCAAGGAAGTCTACAAAGCGAATAATCAATAAATTGACTATATAAACAAAGATTTTTTGAAACTCACCATCTCTATTAGTTTCCCATTCTACATTTTCTTCTTCACTTTCTGGAGTTCTCTCCTTAGTGATTTTTATGTCTTCCTTTTCCCTATGTCTCCCTCTTGAAGATTCTTTCTAAAAAGTACATACATACATATGGGTTATTATATTTATAAAAACTACATGAGGTAGTTACTATAATACAGAATATTTCTAACTTCATCTTTGTTTCATTAAAGAATCAGTCTTGCAAATAATCACGCATCCAGTAAGTAGAGGAAGTAACACGTTCTAGAGTACCACGATGAAAAGACTGTACTATTATCTATTTTACTAAAGAACGGCAACTTGGTAAATGTTTGAAGTAACTAAGATTTTAAAAGATACAACGAAAATTGAATAATAAGCATTTGGTAGTATACTACATACTCAGTTTCTACGTGAAAATTACAGGGTTAAGTTTAAAACGGATAAAGTACAACTGGAGGAATTGTAAGTGACTATATTTTAAAATGACTTAAAAAGGTTACACCGTTCACAGTAGATTCTCAAATATAATTGCTGATCTAAGACTTGTCATATACTAACGTAAAAGCATTTACCTACAGCTAAAGATAAATCCAAACTCATCTAATAATTTTATAAATGCTTTAAAAGGGGAGATTTTCCCTATTTTGATGAAACCAAAATGGTAACTAAAATAGTTAGAAAAGTTACCTTTACATTTCAGCTAAAAACCAAAAAGTTTTACATTTTATTCCAGGTATAACAGTAGCCTATAGACAAAGCAGGACAACAGTGATTCAGCTCGTAAATTTTAATTAAATATCCTGTTACATAAGATGAAGACTCTAAACCACATTTTACTAGGTGGTAAGAAAATAACCAGTGTCATGGAATTGTTATCTTCCCCCCACCATGTCTCACTTTTATCAACACTAAATCCTGACTATGAAAGACACTAACACACAAGGACATTAAGTGCTGAGAGTTCTTTCTGGGCAATACCAGACATAAAATTTGGCTGCTTAAAACACAAATTAATTTCTCTTTGTCTTCTTTTTAAAGAACTCTAGCATATAACTGCCCCTAAATTTTACTTATTTAGGTATGAAGTCATGTTGTAAGTATTACTGCTAAATGACACATATAGTTGCTGGTACGACAACAGAGGCTGACAAATATCATTAAAAGATTATATAATTGTATCAGCCAGGACAAAACGGTAAAAGGTCAAAAAAAGAGAAAGAAAAAAGAAATGCACTCCTATTTGTACATAAGACAAAGGAGAAAAAGGAACACAATCTATTTTTATTCTTGAAACACATTTTGTGGAATATCTATGAAGAGCTATTCTATATCCCAGGTAACTTTTGAATGTTCTGTAGATTACACCCACTATAAATATACATTAGTATGTGCTATATCAAAAAATTTTCATAGAAAGTTCTCTCCAAATTACTAAATAATATATTCTGGGTTTTTTTGTCTATAAGGTAGCAGACTACATTCGTCTATATGTAGTTGTAATACCAACTACAAATGTAGCTGAAAAGGGTTTCAGAGCAATAATTCTGGTACTGGAAAACAAAATAATCTGCAAGTTTGTAACAGAATATTTTTAACAGATTTAGAAACAGATATAATAATCTCAATAAATTTCATTAATAATTTATGTATTTCATAATATTTACCCTACCTATTGAAATTATATAATTTTTGTATTACCTATTGTTTTCCAATATGACTCTAATACTGCCCCCAGAGATCACATATAACTTCTATTATTAAGTACTAGAGATTGAATGCAGGCTTCAATATGTGGTGGAATTTCAAGTTAGGAGATATGTTTTTTCCTAATACTTTGTCACTATCCCACCTCAAATCATAATAGAGGAAATTATTTTGATAACACCTAAGGCTTAGGTCATTTTTTTAAATGTTGTATTTCCTCATTTTTCCACTTCAATAGTGTATAACTTGTTTAGGCATGTTATTCCTTGTAAAATGAAATTATTTCCCTCTTTCTCTGATCATATTCAAATATAAAGGGTCTGGTATTACTTGTCCCATGTAGTACAGCATGGTCTGCTCTTTCACCTTCCTGTAATTTCTTGAATAGAATGGACTATCATCTTACTGCTCTTATATGCAAACATATTAATTAGAGGTACAACCATTTGATTATTACGTATTCTAAATTAATCATTCTGGAACATGTACATGTTGAAATACTTGTTAAAGAACCACAATATTTTAGCCAGTACCCATGGGATATTTTATGAATTCAGAATTATTTGGATTTCAAAATATATTAACTAACAATGCCAGTAGGGTCTGGAGCAGCAACCTATAATCAAATATACTGATATTTTTGCAGCAAAATATATGAATTCACCAACTGGGTAAAGACTGTATAATAAGCTTCATATCAATTAAAATCAGGTTTTGCTGCCAAGTAAGTCTATGCTTAACTTAGGAAAAATGTATGGTTTTAAATGTCTCTTACATTTCAGCAATGCAATAAATAATTGTGAACTCTACTTTCACTTTATTTCTACTTTATATTACATTCACATTTATTTCTTAAACATTGTATGTATGGACAGATTATATTTATTATAAATTTTATTTTTAGCTAGTAAGGAGGCATTACCAAGAATACTATCTAAAAAGAAGTGTTGAGGCAAAAAGAATTGAAAACCAATATTAACTGGATTAGCAACCATAATAATAAAATGTTAGGGGTCTTTGAAGTAATATAATTCAATTTCCTACCCCATGCTGAAATGTTTTTCCTAAATATTGTACAGTTATAGAAGTCCTCTAATAGAATAATTTCACGGAAAAAAAGATTTACTCCCAAGGTCTCCACTCATAGCTCTCCACTGTTGCATTCTTTGCTCCCATTTTCAGAAAGTTCTAAATATTAGAAAATTATTTCTTATACTGATCACAACTCTTTTACACCTCTCCAGAATTTCTATTGATTGGAACTAGTTCTGACCTCTAGAATCGTGCAAAACAAATCTAATAATTCTTCCACATGATAGCTATTTAAATATTTCAACAGTCACTAAATCTCTTCAGTATCTTCTTATATCAGGCCAAAGATACTCTACACACTGATCATACATGAATATTTCACAATTTTCATACCCCTCACTACTCTGTCATCTTCTCTGGGCACACTAATTTGCCAATGTTGCTTCAATAAAACGTGATAACTAAAATTAACCTAGTCCTGCCAGAGCAGCATAGAGCATATAGCTTCCACCTCTCCTAGTATAGAACTGAAATTATTCTTGCATTAATGAACTTGTTTTGCGGGGGGGGTGGGGAGTTTGGGGTAGAATTTAAATAAGAAACTATAATCTTATAAGCTATATAAATTTAAATTACAATCTCACATAAAATGAAGTCTAGAAATAGGGTAAACTTCAGGGCTGGGTGATGTAGTAACACAGTGAAATCACTGGAGACCAAATTTTCTTGTTGTTTTTTTCCTTTCTTACAGCTCTGCTATTCCTACTGTTGACTTCACATTAAGGCATATTTCTTTTACCACGATGACAAGCAATCTAGGTTCACCCAGTGTGTGCCTCTCTCCAATCACAAAATAAGAATTTTTTCTTTTAGTCTGAGTAGGCCAACTTCAGTCACATGGCCACATCTGAATCAATAATAGCCACAGGCTAAATGAATTAGGCCTGGTTCCTGAATCAACAGAATTAGTAAAGAGAATGGGATTATTGTGACTAGACTAGACTAATGAGGGTCTAGCAGTGAATCTGGGGTCAACTCCCCAAACCAAAATGCAGCTTCAAAATGACAACAACTGAATGGATTCTGGGGGGTTCAAAGTAACATACTATACCTTTGGTACTACGCTTCACCTCCTCAGAGTACAATGCCACACTTCTGACAACTGCAATAGGCCATAAAAAAAGACACTTTCCGACCTAGTAAATGTTTTCTCTGTTCACCTTTACTGTTGCATTTTGGACCTTCCTTCTAAGGTCATTTTCCATCGTCCTGATGTATATCCTATTAGACAGTCTCTGAGTAATGAAGGTCTCCTGGTAGTCAACACTCTCAATTTTACCAGAAAGCTTCTTTATTATATCCTCATTCTTGAAAAGCAGTTTTGCTGGGCTCATAACTATGGGTTCATACATTCACTTCAGCTTTGAAAATATCATTCCACTGTATTTTGGCTTCCATTATTGTTACTGATGGTATCAGTCTATCGTTCCTTTGTAGAAAGATCTGACTTTTATCTCTGGGTTTTCCAATATTCTCTCTATGCCTCTCATGTTTTGCAGTTATGATATAATATCTACTTGATATGTATTGTGCTTTCTGCAGGCTTATATCTCATCAATAATGGAAAATTCTCAGCCATTATTTCTTTCAATATTGCCTTTCCCATTTTCTATTTTTTTCCTGGGATTCCAATTAGATGTACATTAGGTTTTCTAAGTTTTTCCTCCACATTTGTGAACCTCTTCAATATTTTCTATAACGTTGTTTTTATGTGCTGCATTCTGGATAAACTCTTCAACTCCATCTTCCAAGTTACCAGTACTCTCTTCACAGATGGGCCCAAGGCTTAGTGTCTGACTAGCTCTAATACCTGTAAAAGTCTTAAAGTCACTACCGGCTTTCACACTTGCTGCTCAATCCTTGGTTTCAATTCTGTCCTTGTTTTGCTGCTGTTTACATTCTTGAGAAAGCACGTCAAACCCTTCTCTCAGCAGCTCAAGTTAAAGTTAATGTTAATCCAAAGTTTTCTTCTGTCATTTACTATCACATATTATATCAAAGCTATTAACAATTCAAAAAGCTATTATTAATTTTTAAAAGATTATGGTTCTCACCTTAATGTTTTCAAAACTTTTCAACTGGACACTTCTGATCAAGGCTAAAAACTTTTAAATAATGAACAATGCTTATTGTGGTTTTTTGGCCTGAATATTAGCCCAACAACTTAGCTCAGTATATAGCTTTTAGGACAGATATAACTGACATTTTGAAATTTTAAAATGATTCACAGATGTGCAATTTCAGATCCTTTCAACACTACAGAAACACAGATGGTAAAGAAACTTAGATCTACACTAAGGAAACTGTAGTTTATTTCGTTTATACTATACTGAAGAAAAATCTCCTAATAGGGTTATCAGAGATTTTCTTTTATGAAGTCACAAAAATTATGCTAGCTCATCTCAGAATAAGTAGAGTCACAAAAAAACAAATAAGATTATAAACTTCAAAAAACAGCCAACAGATAACAAAAATCAGGTCATCTCCAAGCACCATATTTTAAAAATTACAATGAAGAGAGAACAATTATTAATATTTCTGTATCTATGTACCGACTAATACAGCAATGAAGAGCACAGCTACAGGAGATGGGGAGTGAACTAGACAGAAGCATACTACTAACAAGATACTTTAAAAGACATTCTCAAACCAAGATAGATCAAGTAGACAAAGATATATGAAAACTACAGGAGATCAAAACAACAGATGTTTCAGATATACTTTAGAACCTAAAAGCCAAACAATAGAAAATATACCTTCTTTTTAAGCATATACAGAAGATTCAGAAAAATTGACCATATCTTAGGCCACAAAGAAAATCTTATCAAATCTGAGAAAAAGAAATACAAAAAGCAATAATATAGAAGTTATTTTTTAAAAAATGAAAAGAATACACATATAAAACAAACAAAAGGCTCTTCAATCTGAAAAATTTTAAACATGCCATTAAGCAATTATTGGACCACAGGTGAAATACAAACCTAAAGATGAGAATTCCTTAAAAATAATGACAATGAAAGCATGATATATGAGATCCATGGAATTCAGCTAAAGCAGTTATCAGAAAAATGCTTATAGCATTAAATACGTGTGTGCATATGAAAATAAATAAATAAATATGCCACCAATTCAAAAAAGAAAAAGAATACAATAAACCGAGGGAATTAATAAAGAGAAATAAATGTGTTGAAAAGAGAAAGAATATATAAATCCAAAAGCTAATGCAAATAAACCACTGACTAAACTAATGAAGAAAAAAGGGAAAACGCCCAAGTATTCAAAATCCTATATGACAATGTGAAAGTAGCCATTAGAACAGAGAAAACAGAAAAACGTGATTTCTTTGCACAACTCTATGCAAACTAGTTTAAAAACCTAGACAAAGTACATAATACTCTAGAAAAAAATTAACAAAACTGACTTAAAGTCAAGTCTATTAATTTCCACTGGAAAAATAAATTACTTACAGAACTTCTTCATAAAATAGTACCAGACTCAGGTGGTTTCACATGGGAATTCTACCAAACCTTTCAAGAGCAGAAAATCCTGATACCACTTAAGATATTCCAGAGCAAAGAATTAGGAATATTTTGTTATTATAAGGTACTTGGACTACCTGTGAAGTGCTATAGTATTATTTGAAAGTAGACTTGAATTAATCGTAAATGTAATTGCAAACTCTAGGGCAACCACTAAAAAAGTAAAAATAACAAGTATAATTGATATGTTAAGAAAGGAGAGAACATGTAATAGTGTAAAATGCTCAATTCAAACCATAAAAGGCACAAAAACAGTGGAAGACAAAAAACAGGAACAAAGAACAATGGTATAACAAATAGAAAACAGTAACAATTACAGTAGATATTAATACAACTGTATCAATAATTACTTTAAACATCAATAGACTAAACACACCAATTAAAACACACATTGTCAGAGTGGATCAAAAAACAAGACCCAGCTAGCTATACGTTGTCTATGAGAAACCAACTATAAAAATAAAGACACATATAAATTAAAAGGAAGGGGATGGAGAAAGATACACTATGCTAAAGAGAGTGGAAGTAGATATGTTAATTTCAGACAGGCAGACTTCAGAATAAGGAAAGTTAGCAAGGACAAAAGGGCATTACATAATGACAAAGGGGACAATTCTTCAAAAAGACATAACAATCCTTAGTATATATGCACCTAACAACAGTGTCAAAATATATGAAGTAAAAACTGATGTTACTGCAAGGAGATATACCTGATCCACTAATACATTCGGAGACTTTAACACCCCTCTATCAGAAATGTACAGATCCAGGAGGGAGAAAATTAGCAAGAACACAGTTGAAATCAAAAGCACCTTCAATCTACTGGATATAACTCACATCGATAGACTACTTCACCTGATGAAGGTAGAAAACACATTCTTCTCAAGCTCACACGGAACATTCTGGACCATTTTATGGACCATAAAACACACTTTTAAAAGAACAAAAATCATATAATGTCTAATCTCAGATCACAATGGAATTAAACTGGAAATTAATAATGGAAAGATTGCTGGATAATCTCAAAATATATGGAGATTAATCAACACACTTCTACTTAACACATGGGTCAAAGAAGAAATCTCACGAGAAATTTTAAAATATTTCAAACTAAATGAAAATAAAATACAATTTATCAAAATTTGTGGGATGCAGTGAAAGCAGTGTTTAGAGAAAAATTTACAGCACTGAATTCATATAGAAATGAAGAAAGCTCTAAAATCAATAATCTAAGTTTCCACCTTAGAAAACTTGAAAAAGAAGAGCAACTGAAATCTAAAGTAAGCTGAAGAAAAATAACGAAAATTAGAGCAGAAATCCATGAAACTGAAAACAGGAAATCAACAGAGAAAAACCAACAAAACCAAAAGCCAGTTCTTTGAAAAGATCAAGCTTCTACGCAGGTTAACTAAGAAAAAAAGAGAGAAAACAAAAATTACCAATATCAGAAACAAAAGAAGAGACATCACTACAGATTCCAAGGACATTTAAAGGATAATAAAGGAATACTATGAATAATGCTATGCCCACAAATTTGATAACCTAGATGAAATGGACTAGTTACTTGAGAGACACAATCTGCCAAAACTCACACATCAAGAATAGACAATATGAACAGACTTATATCTACTAAAGAAATTGAATCAATAATTAATAACCTTTCAAAACATAAAGCACTAGGTCCACATGGGTTCATGTGTGAATTCTATCAAACATTTAAGAAAGAACTTATACCAATTCTCTATAGTCTTTTCCAGAAGACAGAAGCAGAGGGAATATTTACAGAATTATTCTGAGGCCAGCATTAATACCTAAATATCTAATACCAAAACTAAATGAAGACACTACAAGAAAAAAAAAAAGGACCAAGATATCTCATGGGCATTGATGCAAAACTCCCGAACACATTAGCAAAATATAAGCAAATGAAATCCAACAATATATAAAAATAATTATACACCACAACCAAGTGGGATTTATACCAGATATGCAAGGGTGGTTCAACATTCAAAAGTCAATTCAGGTAATTCATCACATCAACAGACTCAAAAAGAAAAAAAAGACACGATTACATCGATAGACAAAGAAAAAGTATTTGACAAAATCCAACACTCATTCATGATAAAAACTCTTAACAAACTAGAAACAGAGGAGAACTTCCTCAACTTGATAAAGAACATCTATACAAAACCTACAGTTAATATCATAATTAATGGTGAGAAACTTTCTTGCTAACCTCAGGAACAAAACAAGGACGTCCCCTCTCACCATTCCTTTTCACCATCATAATGGAAGTCCCAGCTAATGCAATAAAACAAGAAAAGGACATAAAAAGTATACAGGTTGAGAAGAAAGAAATAAGTGTCTGTTCAGAGATGACATGATTGTCTATGTAGAAATTCTGAAAGAATCAACAAATCTGTAGGTTGCTTTGGGTAGCATGGATATTTTAACAATCCTAATTCTTTCAATCCATGAGTACGGTATATCTTTCCATTTATTTGTGTCATCTTCAATCCCTTTCATCAGTGTCTTACAGTTTTCAGGGTTCAGGTCTTTCACCTCCCTGGCTAAATTTATTTCTATGTATTTTATTCTTTGTGAGGCTGCTGTAAATAGATTCTTCTTTCTGATAGATCATTATTAGTGTATAGAAATGCCACAGATTTCTGTATATTAATCTCACAGCCTGCAACTTTACTGAATTCATTTATTAGTCTAAAAGTTTTTCTGGTGGAGTCTTTAGGGTTTTCTATATATAGTATCATGTCACCTGCAAATAGTCGTGTATATGTATTTTAAAGTAGCAGGATAATCCAATAATTTAGTTTTTAGGTTACCTATAGGGAAAAAAATAGAGTGATCAAGAGATAAAAGGTAGACTTTCCTGAATGTAACCTGTTCTGTAGATTTAACTTTGAAACATAAGATACCTCATTAGCCCAGTAGGCATCAGTCTCATAACTTTGAAACCATGAAAATGTTTTATATACTTAGAAAACAAAATTATATTTTAAAAAAATCCCTAAAACTAAAATCAAAATGAAATGAATCAACCCAACTTCATCAATTTTGTGGTTTAACCACACAGACAACTGTTCAAGTGACTTAAAATACAATAATTTGCACTTTGCTATACAGCAGAAACTAACACAACACTGAAAATCAACTACACTCCAATAAAAATTAATTTTTAAAAAGTACAATAATTTGACTATCTCTTCCTAAGAAACATATATCACAGATATTTCCCTCACGGGATATATCCTAAGAACTACCAAGACATCTTAAACTGTTTGAAGTAATCATATTATTAGTAATACGATTGTTAATTATTATTCTGGAACTATTAAATGTAAGATAATGCAAATGAATGTCAACAGGGACTAAAATTTTCAGCATAAGAGAAAAGTGATACAGCTATAAAATCAAAGAATTAGGTAAAAGTCTTGCAATTCTAAATTTGAACTATTTGAACTCATGTTTGCGTGCATGTTTTTAAACAGAAGATACATATGTATTTCCTAGGTGAAATACAATGAAAAGCCCTAAAAATAACTAGTGGTTTCCAAGTAGTGGTCCTGAAATACCATCTCCCAATAAAAGACGTAGGGGAAAATGGCTGACTCCAAGTAGAGGATAGATATAAAATATATACAATGAGCTGGGAACATCTTAACAGAAACAAAGAAACTATCAAGGACTACTGAAGCTGTGTCAATACAGGCAGGATATAATTGGACTTCATCAAAATTAAAGGATATCTTTAAAGACACCACAGGGACTTCCCTGGCAGTCCAGTGGTTAAGACTCCGTGCTTCCACTGCAGGGGGCATGGGTTCGATCCCTGGTCAGGGAACTAAGATCCCGCATGCTGCACGGTGCAGAAAAAAAAAAAAAAAAAAAAAAAAGACTCCACAAAGAAAATGAAAAGGCAAGTCACATACTGGGAAAATGTATTTGCAATACACATATCCTGCAAATGACTGGTGGTATTCAGAACATATAAGAGCCACAAATCTGTAATAAGACAAACAGCCCAACTTATAAGCAAAAGACATAAACAGACACTTCACAAAAAAATTGTAAAAGGCCAATAAACACATGAAAAGATGCTCAACATCACTAATCATCAAGAAATGAAAATTAAGGGACCTCCCTGGAGGCTCAGTGGTTAAGAATCTGCCCAGGAAGATCCCACATGCCATGGAACAACTAAGCCCGTGAGCCACAACTACTGAGCCTGCGCTCTAGAGCCCGTAAGCCACAACTACTGAGCCTCCACACCACAACTACTGAAGCCCTCGCGCCTAGAGCCCGTGCTCAGCAACAAGAGAAGCCACCGCAATGAGAAGCCTGCACACCGCAACGAACAGTAGCCCCTGCTCGCCGCAACTAGAGAAAGCCTGCACGCAGCAACAAAGACCCAACGCAGCCAAAAAATAAATTAATTTAAAAAAAAAGGAAATACAAATTAAAGCCACTATATACCCAGTAGAGCAATGCCAAGTGTTGGCAAGAATGTAGAGCAACTGAAACTCTCATACACTGTGGGTTGAGGATGTAAAATGGAATAACCACTAGGGAAAACTACTTGGCAGTTTCTTATAAAGCTAAGACACATAACATACACATAACATATGACTCAGCAGTTCCACCTCTAGGTATTTACCCACAGAAAACTATGTCCACACAGACTTGTACACAAATGTTCATAGCAGCTTTATTCATAATAGCCGTAATAACCAGAAAACAACTCTAATGTCCATCAACTGGGGAATGGGTAAACAAATTTTGACATATCCATATAATAAAACAGTAACCCACAATAAAAGGAACAAACTGTTGACACATACTACAACATGGCTGCATTTCAAAAGTATTGTGCTAAAAGAACCGAGACCCAAGAATATATAATATCTGATTCCATTATAATGACAGATCAGAGGTTGTCAGGAGCCTGGTTTGAGAGGGGACTGACTCCAAAAAGACATGAAGATATGTTCTGGGTGATGGAAATGTTATGTATCTTCATTGTGGTGGTGGTTATACAGGTGTGTACATTTGTCAAGACTCAAATGGTACACTTAAAGTGAACATATTTTATAAAGTAAACTTTTAAACAGAGCTCAGGATCTAATATAAAGACCTCCAACAAGCTAAGGAAGGGACATTTGAGGGAAAAGAAAAAAAAAAAGAAAAATAGTGGTACTGGATTAGAGTTAAAAGACATTAATAAGAACTCATGTTTAGCTCAATACAGATAAAGACGGTTGCCTGTAATATTTATAGATATATGCATATACACCAATTAGTATACACTCATATATTTCATTGCTCTGTCAGCTGAGAGGGCCTAAAAAAAAACAGCACCCCAGTAGGAACAAGCACACCTAGTACCAGATTTCAGCTCACTCTCTCGCTCTCGCTCTCGCTCTCGCTCTCTCTCTCTCTCTCTCTCTCTCTCTCTCTCTCTCTCCCTCTCCCTCTCCCTCTCCCTCTCCCTCTCTCTCTCCCCTAGCCATCAGAGAAAATGTCCATGCTACCCATACAAAGAGGTCCACATAGAAACTGAGGCCTCCAGCTGACTTCCAGCATCAACAACCAGACATGAGAGTGAAAAAATCTTCAAATGATTCCTGCCTCCAGCATCCTAATACTTTAGCTGAGGTTCCAGACATAAAGGAAGAAAGAAGCCATGCCTACTGTGCCCTTTCTGATTTCCTGACAGAATCCATGAACAAAATAAATGGTTGTTATACGCCAAGGTTTGGCAACTGGAACTCCTTTTAATACTATCAAAAAATATTATGTATTTGCAGATCATACAAGGCTAAAGACATATTTTTATATAAAATGAACATTTTAATCTACATTTAAAAATCACAGTAATCAATCACGTACTACATACACATTATCAAATTCCTACCAGGTGGTATATATTGTATCTCCACTTACACCCTTCCCCTTCTCTTCTAAACCTTTTCCTTTGAAATGGGTAAACAACACTCCTGTGTTCTACTAAATCCTATACTCATTCTCAAATTTTTAATTTGGTTAACTCTCTACTCTTGCTGTTTTACATTTACTGTGTTTTATTCTTTCCAAAGAATTTTCACATGTACGTCCTCACTTGGTTCTCACTATAACTTGTGACATATTGGTGCAAGAGACTTACTCAGGATAGTTACAAAACTGTTAATAAGGCCTTCTAAGTTAAAGCCCTCCATTGCATGAGTCAGCTTTTTATAACACATACAGTCCTATCTCCTTCCTTATCAGTGAAACTTTTTCCTCATCTAGCCAGAAATATCAAGATGTAGAAAAAGAACAAGAATTTTTTTAGGTGGTGGGGGGAGGGAAATGAGGGACAGGAACAGAACTGGGTAGGGGGCTACAAAGCAAAGCTAATAATTATGTATACATTCTGGGAGGTACAGTTCCCAGAGACAGAAAGCTTCATGCTAGAAATTAGTTCTCAATTCAGAAAACCAGAGAACCAAGCACTAAGGGTAGGTCAAAATCAACTGTAGTGTGCAAAGTCAACATCAATGGTAGCCTATAAAATATCTGAAAGAGGCTGGAAGTTGGATAATCAACTTACGATTCAGCTAAAGACTGAGATCTGAAAAAGTAATTTGCATAGTAGTCATTTTAAATAGATCCAGAGTGGAGGTGAGGATAAGTATCAAGTCTAAATAGATTGTCTGAAGATAAGTCATCAGGTTGAGATGGGGTAGGAAATGATAAAAATGACCTTTGAAAAAATACTGGACAAGGAAAAGGGAACATGATTCTGAAGCCTCAAAAGAAAAACTTCTGAAAATGACTTATTATTGGAACCAGAGAAGGTCATTAAAATGATTAAGAAAAAATATTTTAAATATATTACACAGATCAGTTGAAACATTATTCCAATGGTTTTAATTTCATATATGAGAAAGGAGATTGACAAAAAAGATTAAGACGTTAAAAACAAAGATCATGAAAAATACCGGAGATGGATGGTGGTAAAGATTGCATAACAATGTAAATATACTTAATGCCACGGAACTGTACACTTAAAAATGTTTAAAATGATAAATGTATAATGTATTTTATAACTTAAAAAAGAAAAACATGTTTTAAAAGATCAATTCATACAAATAAACTCAGACCATTGCCCATCTGCTCTAAGGTAAGATTTCAGGTGAGCAAGGGATGCTCACAGTGCATCTCTAAATCCTAAACTATTAGATATCCTCCCACAATGATGAATTATTTTATACTTTCTTGAATGTGGCCACAAAGCTTCTCTTAAGAGACAGAGATCCCCTATAGCACATGCATGCCCTAATCATCAACAAATGCTTGAATGTTCCTCCTGACTCTATATTCACAGGTCTAATTTTGCTTTCAAAGCTATTTTAATTGTGTGCTCGAATTATGTAAAATAACAAGTCTCTGTTATAGAAGAAGAAAACACAATTCAATGACTGCATTTGAAAAGTTCTATAGACTGGTGGAAAGTATCCAGTACCATAAAAATATATTTATTATTTCATAACTGTTCTAAAATAGCATATTACTGTCTGTGCAAATACAGAAAACAGTGCCAAAAGTTAGTAGTCCGTGATGCTATGAGTCTAGCGTACAAAAGGGGCCTTTCCATCTTAGTTACTAGCATGGAAAGCCTGTAGTTAGGCTTAACACCTCCCCTCAACTCATTCTTTTGGTCATCAAATCCTACTGACACTACCGCAAATTAGCCTCTCACCATGTTAAATTCAGTTCCATTATGTTAAGCATGGTTCTGATCACCTAGACCAGCCAACATGTCCAAAATATTGCCAATGCAACATATGACCAACATAAAAAATTTTTAACAAGATATTTGACTTTCTTTTTTTCATACTAAGTCCTTGAAATTCAGTATGTATTTTATACTTACAGCACATCTCAATTCAGACTAGCTACACTTCAGGTGCTCAACAGCCCCACTGGACAGCACAGACCTGAGACCATCAGGAGTTCTCAACAATGGCTGCACATCAGAATCACTTTTCATTTATTCAGTAAGTGAACTTACTAGTTCCAGGGTCTGGAGATGAATTGGTAAACAAGATAGATCTCTTCGGCCCTCATCTCACATACACATGCCGTTAATTCTTTCACTCTAGGTGCACAGCTTCACAGGTTCTCAAACACACAAGTCCTTTAAAACACCTTATTGTTATTGTGTTGGTTTTCTTCCTCTTCCTAGACTCTCACCCATTCCCTCCTTCATCCCATCTATCCTTCAATATCCAGTGCAAATGTCATTTTCCTCTGGTTCCCCAGGCAGTTACTTATTCCCTCCATTGTGAGCTCTGCTCTCCTCTCTCTGACATACTACCACAGTCTATAGCATTACAGTTTACCTATTTATGAATTGGTCTCTCCACAAGTTCAGGGTTTATCAACCTCAGACACACTGGAGTTGAGGTCAATAACAGAGAAACGGTGGAATTAGTTTGCAGAAAATCACACACATCCTATCTTAGCCATGCTATGTTATCTATGCAATACTTGCCCCTACATAAACTACATATGATTTTCCCATAGAAATTCATTATGTGAAGATCAAGAGTCACACATGTTAAAATAGGGAATGTACCACAGAAATGATCAGCACCTGTTTTCATACCAGATATAGCACTCAAAATAATTAACACCTGCTATCCTAACTTATTAACAGTTTTCTCTAAGTTTGGATAGTGAATTCCCTAAAACCTGACTACTCTTGAATCTTGAGACTTTATCCCTTAGGTGTACATGAAGTTAAGTGCCTTTGAGGACTATCTCATCTAAGGAAAGCAAGAACCAGGCTTTAAATGTCTTAACAAAATACCAACTTTGCTGTCTACTAAAATGACATGCTGAACATATAAACCTTTACAATCAACAACTACTTACACTTAGATATCTTTTAAAAACCTCAATCTCCAATGCCGATATTCATCTCCTATTAAGAGCCTAAAACCAATTTATATTTGAGAAAAAAGGCTAAGAGCTATTCTAATACCATTTATTAAGCTGTCACATTGGAAGAGTCAGTCATGATACTTGTTTTACATATATTTTCTTCACAGCAACACAATAATATAGCTATCACCTCCATTTTACAGATAAAGAAACTGACAGTAGCATTAAATAACAATTCCTAAAGTAATGTGTTCAGAATATGAATTCCAGATGTCTGCCCTTTACATTAAGTACAATCTACCTAGTGGTATGCTGGAGCCAGTTCACACTGACTCACAAGAGCTAACTGTTAAATTTTTAGGAACTGCACAAGCTGTAACTGAAAATTAAATCATAAAAACAATTAAATAAGTAATATTAAAACCAACAGTACTAATTATTCAAAACTCACTTCCCAAATATTTTAGTACACTTTACTCTTGTGGTTAATTACATTTATTGTGTGTGTGTGTATTCCCACACTTCCCAACTCTGTATTCAGTGATACCATTTTAGTAGCTTGAAACTGACCATGATGGGAGTATTTACACCAAAGAAATTGGTAAATCCTACAAAGTATGGCTTTCTTTTTTTCTGAGTGGTTGTTAAACATATACCAGCAAACCATGGAGTCCATTCATTATTCTGAAATAAAAAGTTATTTCAAAATGCAATACACATGCTCAGCCCCTACCCAGAAATTCTAATTCAGTAGATTAAGGGTAAAGTACCTGCGTGTGTATTTTGAAAAAGACCATTTCTCCTCCAAAAGGATTTTGATACATACCGCCAGCTGAGAACTACCATTTGAGATTTTTAAAACCGTTTTATGTATCATATCAGACATTAGAAAGCTACATACTTAAAACTGCATTACTTTAAGTCCCCAAAGATGTCTTTACAAACTATAATATAAAACTGTGACACAGCTTTTTTTCAAGGATCAAAATAGCCAAAAGAAAGTTTCTATATATCTAAAATTATCAAAGAGGTTGCTGCTTATACAATTCAGTAACTTTCGTAAAAAGGCTATAATGAGACAACTAGATATCCATATGCAAAAGAATAAGGTTGGACCCTTACCTCACACCATAAATAAAAATTAACTCAAAATGGATCAAAGATTTAAATGTAAGAGCTAAAGCTCTAAGATTCTTTGAAGAAAACATAGGCATAAATCTTTCTGACCTTGAATTAGACAACAGTTTCTTAAATGTGACACCAAAAGCACAACAAAAATATAGATAAATTGGATTTCATCAAATTAAAAACATTTTTTAAAGGACACCATCAAGAACATGAAAAGACAACCCACAGAATAGGAGAAAATTTTTACAAGTCATATGTATAAGGGACTTGGATCCAAAATACATAAAGAATTCTTACAAATCAACAATAAAAGCAACCCAATCTAAAAATGGACAAAGGATCTGAATAGACATTTCTCCAAAGAACATATACAAATGGCCAATAAGCACACAAGAAGATGTTCAACATCACTAGCAATCAGAGAAATGCAAGTCAAAACTACAATGAGATTACCGATAGGTATAATCAAAAAATTAGATAACAGCAAATTCTGGCAAAGATGTGGAGTACTGGAAATCTCACACACTGATGTAAAGAATTTAAAATGGTGCAGCTGCTTTGGAAAACATCCTAGCAGTTCCTCAAAAGGTTAAACATAGTTACCACATGACTGAGCAATCCCACTCCCAGATATAAACTCAAGAGAAATAAAAACATATGGCCACACAAAAACTTGTATACAAATGTTCATAGCAGCATTATTCATAAGAGCCAAAACATGGCAACAACCCCAACATTCATCGACTGATGAATGGATAAAAAGAATGTGATATCTCAATACAATGGAATATTATTTGGCAAAAACAAGAAGTGAAATACTGATACATCCCCTAATATTTCACAAACCTTGAAAACACTATGCTAAGTGAAAGAAACTAGTGACTAAAAAACTCACATATTGTATGACTCGATTTATATGAATATCCAGAATAGGCAAATTTACAGTGACAGTAACTGGAATAGTGTTTGCCCAGGGCTGGTGGTCAACTGAGGGGCTAGGGAAATGACCGCTAAAGGTTATGGGTATTCTTTCTGGGGTGATGAAATTGTTCTAAAATAGACTGTGGTGATGGATGCATGACTGAATATGTGTAAAGCTGCCCAAGTGTACACTTTAAATGGATGAACTGTATCTCAATAAATTCATCGCAAATGCACACACAAGAGCACGATAAATTTCTTTAAAAAAAAAATTAGATCTGGGAAATTTCCATTCCTGACAAACATCTATGTTTTCTTTTAATCAATAAACTACATCATAAATTGTGCTTCTCTTTTGGTTTTACCACTAAATTCTGTGATCATATGTGCTTTCTAGTTCAGTTTCTGTCACCACCATGCCTTGCCTTCACTGTTTTAATTTAAAAGTGTTGTACTGCAAGGCACTTCAACCCTTCTTGGAAGCAGGCAGGAAACGATGGCTGGCTGAATTCCGAAAACTTAAGAATACATTTAAATACTCATGATGATCACCATGGCACAGAAACCCTATGAAGTTCAGCTTGAGCTCTGCCAACCAGATCCCTTCATTTTAACTACCACCAAGAACTAAAACGGTAAGAATTATGAGTTTTTCCAGAGGACTTTTTCCCTCTAAATTACATTATCCATATAGAACACTGTAATGCAATATTACACATTTACCATATATTTAGCACACAAGATAATATTTAAAATAGAACATAAATAATAAATCACTACTGAAATTTAACTTTGTTTGGGGAAATTCATTCCTACCCTAACAGGTGAGGATGACTCCTCTGTATTTCGTTTCTGGGACTCAGTGTCCACATCTTGGCGCTTGTTCTTCATTCTTTCTCTAAGATCCCCTGTAGGTCTTTCTGGTGACCTTTGAACCAAAAAACAAAAACAAAACAAAAAACAAAACAAAACAACAAAACAAAACAACAAAAATCTATATTTATATAACATTTTATAAGAATATATTTACAGAAATAACCTCACAAATCTCAATATAGTTTTTCTACTATCCGTGGCTCCTAAAGTTCAGAAAAACAACTAATAAATTTGTTTATATATTAATATATAAAAAAATATAAGCATCACTTACAAGTTTTCTCCCAATACCAATCAAAATGCATACACTAAAACTCCATGGGGTGGCAGGTACTGGTGATATTAATAAGAAACTATAGGTGAGCTGAGAGAAAGGAATTTGTAATTAATAGCTTAATTTGTTTTCCTATGAATCACATAAATATATTAGTTATATTCGAAAGCAAAGAGTAGGAAGGTAAAGTTTTAAACCACAGCACTGCAAAATTAATCTAGAAACAACAGTATTATCATCTATACACGTATATGGTTGGATGCAACATCAACAACTGTGAAAATATTTTATGCATCTCAAGAATGAAAGCAAATAATGTTATTCTTACAATTCTTCTTAAATTTGAAATTATTTCAGAGTAGAAAGTAGTTGAAAAATTCAAAGCAAGATTTTCAACAGTGAGTTTATACTCTGCTTTTATACTCATTTTTAATTAAGGAAAAATATACATATTTATATTTAACACTGGTAAAGCTTCATAATTTATATTAGCAATTTGGTAAATGGATGTTCAATTATTTTCACACCATCACTAAGTGAGAAAAATAAAGCAGAGGTAGAAAACACACTGCCTTTAAAAGACTATTCCTAGAGCACCATTAAAAGAGGGCAATAGTTGTTAAGGAATGATATGTCCCTCTTTAGCCACCAAAAAAAAATGTGTATGTTTTTAAAAGATATAAACAGATTACAAAAATACTGACATCTATTTCAAGTAATAGCTGTTCAATCAAATCGAGTCCTTTATCAATCATTAATACAAATCACATGATTAGTGAAAAAATAATTTCAGTCAATTCACTTCAAAGGAGTTCATTAACATTTACATGCACATTTTATAGATCTATATTAAATGTTTTAACAGTTAAAGCTGAACTGGTAAATGGATCTTCTTATTAAGAACCAGCACTTAAATGCTTTAAATTATAATTATGATGCACATGTAAATTTTATGTGCCCTAGTTTCCTTCATATAATAAGACAGTAATAAACTTGTTTCTATCCTAAAGAGTACCTAACAGAATGCTCTACATACAATGAATGCTCAGTGACTTAAATGATTTGTGACTAAGTAAGCATTTCTGAAATACATTACTTATCTTTCCATCTCTGAATCATATTATGAACTATATTTTTCTTCCTTATAAAAAAAAGGGAAAATACACAAATACGAAGGAAGTTATTGGGGAAAAAAATGCACAAAATAGCAAAATTATAACAAAAAATCCTTTATTCTAAATCTAGTAATGACACTATTTTTTTCCATTTTAGACAAATTTCTCTGCCCATTTGCCTCACAACCATCTCTCATAAAAATTTTGAGTATGTTAATGTCACAGATGAAGTAAAGCATGTATTAAAATTACAGTAATAATATAAGCAAAACATTAAAATTATTGAAACAGTTTCCCCAGGTATGTGTTTGTTTATACAGGTATTAAACTTATAAAGACTAACTTTCCCACATTGACAGAAGGGACAGATGACAATCTAAATACAAATAAAACAGAGTACTCAGCATCACAAGTAACCTAAAAATGTACAACATTTAAGTGAACAGAAAGTCAGCTAATGTTAAGGTTTTGAATTTTAAGTTCTGTTAAACTTCAAAATCTGTACACATACACAAAAATTCACCCAATTAAAAAGGAAATCTCCAAATGCTAATGTTCAGTTTTTACACTGTTGCTGAAGCCAAAGCAATCAGCACATTCAATTTTAGGACTAGGTAAATCAGTTGTTTACCAATCAAGTTTAAATTGCTTTTGTGACAATCTTTATGTATGTTACATCTTTAAACACCATAACAAAATCATCATGAGGGAGCCAAAAGAAAAATAAAAGATTTTTATTAGGAAAGTCTAATTTAGCCTTGCCTTTATTAAAGGAAAAATGATATTCTAAATAGGTAGTACATTTATCCACATATAAATACATACTTTCATTTACCTCAATATATTGTGATAAGAGATTTGGCAAATGCATTTTAACCTACAGAGCTTGCATTAGATTATCTTTTGTAATTACGATTTGAATTTAGAACATCTTAAAAAGCTAAAATTATACTTATTTAAATTCTACTATTTTAAGAGTTGAATGTAGTCTCTCCTCACTAAAAGCAAATCCATGAAATTCTGCCATCTTAAACAGCACTTTAATACATAATTGCGGGTCAGGGCACGAAAGTAAGCCATACATATATTAAAAAAACAAATTTTTGAGCAAATTAATTTTAAAGCAAACATCTCTATTAATTTTGAAATTAACAACTAAAAAGATCCTGTCGATCTTTGCTGTTGATAAGACTACCACCAAAATAGAAAATCTGACCAAACATATGGTAGTATTTCAGATTTTTATACTAGATAAATTACAAAAGCCATCTTCTAATAGTATATGAACAATTCAAAGTTCTCAATTTACCTTCTATAATTGCTGCTATAACCTTTACCACGGGGTGAAGGGCCATGTACGAATCTACATGTGTTTCCATAGAGGCAGTTGCCAGTCTTCAGCCAGTTACGGCACTGTGTCTAAGAGACAGATATTACTATGTAAATTTCATATTTAGTCATATTTATTTCTGGAAAAAAAGATGCTAGTGGGACAAAATTTAAATAAATGCTATCAAAATTCCAACTAACCTGAGATATATTACTCCCCAAATAATAAAAACATCAAAAAGAAAAGCCCATAAACCCTAATGCCCACCTCACTCCTTTTTTATGAAACACATTTTAAAAAATTTACTAAACCAATATTCCTACAATACAACAACCTATTCACTTCTGTGATATAAATAAGAAGTTGAAGAACAGGAATTCAAGAGAACCCCTGTGACTGTACTAGTGACAACTCACCTCTGCTGTACTGCCAGTGCTGGGTCCAAGCCTCTCAAATACACTGGGTCTTCGGGATGTGCTATCAGATATGGTCTTGGTATTTTCCACTGTGACCTTCCTTCTAATTTTTGACATTTTGTACTACTTTAACCAAAAAAGAGAGAGGCAAACTGTAAAATTCTTCAGTTTTAAATAACTGAGCCAATAACTTACAAGTAGATAAAATGGTAGATAAGATAACACTGCAAAATTACAGGGGATTTTTCTCAGAAGAAAAAAGCCATAGGAGAGGTCACAAGTAAACAGAGGTAAACAGAAACTGTCTTCTAAGACATACCTTATTAGTGAATTTAGAACAATTTTGAATCTTTTGCCTAGAATTTTACCTCTTCTACAGAGTGAGTAAGATTCTACTCACACAGTTAAGTTTCCATAGTACATTCAATTTCAGAAAACACACTATAAAATGTTTAGTTTCTAAGTTCCTTATAAAAGTTGTTTCAAAATTTAATAACTGTCTTTTAAAGAAAGTTGTGCTATCATTCTCCATCAACTAGTTAACGGTTAAAGAAAGCTTTGCCAAAAATAAAATCAGGTAAGAATTTTAGTCAGAGTAGAAATTATGTTTTACACAGTTTAAGTGATAACATCAGCTATGTCCCAAAAATCAGCTTGGGAGAAAAATACTATTTAAATATTTTCTTTGTCTTACAGAAGCCAAAGAAGAACAGCATAATCAGGAAATTTATTTTGCATTAATACAAAAAACAAAACCCTCAATGTTGATAAGTGACCTTCTTTCAAAATATGACAGGCTGTAGAACTAGAAAAAGTGAAGATGTTTTGATAATCTATACTGCACTGAATTGACATAAAAGTCAAAGATGCTAAAAGAAATAAACAGGCTATTTACCATTATTATTAACAAGAAAAGAAAGATGAATTATAAAAATATTTTACAAAAGTAAATAAAACATTAGAAACTAAAATATACAATCAGGTGATTCAACTAGAAATGAAAATATCAGCACTATGATATACGTTAGAAAACAATGTTAAATTCTAGACCTAGAATAATCTAGAGAGTACACTACTGTGGGAAGTGGGTAGGAACTGCCTAAGAGAAAGAAAAAGGAACTAAACCGTATCACACTTTATACACTAAATATTAGTTGAAATTTTGTTAGTAGTCAAAAGTTACTAGAATGAATGATGTCAACTAAAGAAGTAAAAGTTCCATTTGGTAAAGAACTGGTCTCTATAAAGTTCACAAATGCTCTTTAATGTGGTTTCAAAGTAAGGTCCTATCACTTAAAAGGAAATTAAATCATGGTAGTACAGAATCAAAACTTCAAAAAAAAATTACAATGTTTGGTCCAGTTAGATACTTCTTGTCAAGTCACACTTTGAAAAGGTCCAAAGAATATGGACATTTGACAAATTAACAGGTAATGAACCAAAAGGAAAATATGATATGATACAATATGGTAGTTTTAAATTGGAAAATTTTATATTCTTATTTTCTAATATACAATGTAATCATTAATTACGATTACAATCAATTTTTAGTGATTCAAAAGAGGTAACTTTAAAGAAATTACAAATTTAAAAAAATTACAGAGTGTCACATAAGTGAACAAGAATTTGTGCAACATAAAATCACTTATGTATCAACTGTTCATCAAGTAAGGAACTATGAGGTCCACCCTCCACACTAGAGTGAGTATTGTAAGATCATCTTTGATTTAACTTTTCTTGAGCTTATTCTCAGCCCAAAGGTGAATTTATAAAGGAAAAGTTGGTAAATTCCACATGTACATTTGACTTACTGAACATAAATAAAAGCCAAGATAAGCGATAAGTGGAGCTGAGAAAGATCTAGAAAACGTAGAGCTTTGATTAACTGAGAAAAACACTTTTTTATAATTTATAACTAAGATTCAATAAGAAGTAAACATGTAACAAAATATATGGAAAAAGAACAAAAACAAATTTTTAAAGTCTCATTATCTGTTACTATAAAAACATACAGGTGTACATTGAAATCCTCATTCATTAATTCAATTTTAAAAACATTTATTAATAAACTTAAAAATGAATGTGTTTTAAAAGTTTCTTATTAGTTATTATTAGTTATCTACAACTTGGGAAACAGGCACACCATCCCACCACACTGCATCAAGACAAGTAACCCTAAGCTTACATTTTTCCTTCCACTATCAGTGGAAATGGTCTGCCCCCAAAATCTCTATCCTCAACATGCCCCTACTCCAAACACACCCTCCCTCCTCCAAAAAAAATCAACAGTAGTGTTTTGCACAACTGGGGCAACAAGCTATTTATTATTATACTTGAAACACTGGTCATATCTCTTTTCTTGTCTTTCTGAGGGCTCCAGGTATTATTAACTCTACTGTTTCTCTTCCCCACCTATAATCTGTTGTTTGAATCAGCACTCCTCTCCTCCTCTGACCTACCGCTGGAAAGCAGGGTCTCACAGCTTCTCTCCCATCCTAGATCCCTAACATAAGCTTTGAAGACTTCAAAGGGTTTGGACTGCAACAGACAATCAAGTGAGGACTAATGATCCAATCTTATCCCTTTACTTGTATTCTTGACACTAAAAAAGTTCCTTCCAACAGAGACAAAGTAGCTTTTACAGGTGACATCAAGAACTACAAGATTCACCTACATAGTGATTATCCCAGGAGTTTTACTTCTGCTACTGTTGAGTCTTCCAACTTAGGGAAGAACAGCAATGAAGCAAAGACGTATTCTCTTTTCTTAGAGAGTCCAACAGTGTCAGACCTTGGCCTAAAATGACACTGAGTTTGAGGACCAGGTCTAGGTTACAGGGAGGTCCTAGACAGGAAAAAAGAAGAAAGAAAAAAAACCCTGAGGCAATAAAAGAAAAAGTAGAAATTGAACTTTTCTAATTGACAGAAACAGAAATTCTTCTGATCATCTATCTAGGAACTTCTATCAGCAGTCAACAAATTATCTAAATATTATTATGAAACATTTATGATTTTTGCACAGATAAAATGCCTTATGCCTGCAAATACAAAATATAATATTTTAAATCCCATTTTTCTAAATATATACACATAACCTACAATACACGAGGAAAACATTTGCTCATATATATTAACTTAAAACTATGTTACCATCTAATATGATGATTAGAATTTTCACTCTAAAAATTTGGGCCCAAAGAGAAAGATAAACCACAAAAGAATAAAATGTAGATTTGAATGAGAGGAGGAAAAGTTTTTCAATTAATATCTGAACAGGCTTCAATAAGAAGTAAATGCTTCAAACTATAAGAGAAAAATTAGAAACAATAAGAAAAATGTAAATATTAAAGTCTTCCCTATCTCAGAGACTTTGAAGGCTTTCCCTCAGTTTTCAATTTGTTCTTTAGTTTTAAGTAACCCTCACACTCCCACTCACATTATCATGCCTTTCCCAAACACGAGCATTATTAGCAAAGCCAGAGTGACAGGGGTAAAAGTCTGTTGAGTTATTCTCCTATGTCTCCTCTCCATTTGTAGAGTAAATAAATATCAGAAGTTTTAATATTTTTTCAACTGAAAAAGAAAATGAAGGGAATTCCCTGGCAGTTCAGCGGTTAGGACTCTGAGCTCTCACTGCCAAGGGCCCAGGTTCGATCCCTGGTCAGAGGAACTAAGATCCCACAAGCCGCGTGGCATAAAGAAAATGAAAAACATGGGAAACAAAGTTTAAATCTATTAAGACACAACAAAAAGTCTTAATAAACGGGAAATGTCCTCCTTCCCCCGGAAACTTACAAATATCACAATGTACTCATAGCTTCATGCTATAAATATGACTGAGAAGGGAGAGACACAGGGGCCTCTTTTTAAATTATTTCTGAATCCTGATTACTAAAATCTTGTCAATAAAACTTATTAGTTCTAGTATTCTCACTGCAATCCACAATTACATCTTTTTGAGTTCTCATCTTCCGGTAGCATAAATGAAAGCATAAAACACTTTAATCTGGATAAGTAGCACCATAATATTAGGAAACTGTGAAATAACTAAGCAATTAAAGCTACATAATTATTGGTACTAACTGGTAGGAGAATAAATCTCTATCCACTGGCATCCTAAAATTAAAAGTGTTATATTAAAAATAAGACCTCTTCATATTTATATTTCTTAGTTTTGAAAGAAAAACAGTTAAGTTTATTTGTTGCATAGTGTGAGAGAATTTTTTCTTAACATAAGAAAAAAAGAACTTTCTTGAACAATCTTGCCAATTGCTTATATGTAGATAGACTAAAACAATTTCAAACTGAATTCAAAACAGAATCGTCAGCACTAAACTGACTACACAGGTGTGAGGAAGGCAATATTGTAGCATTGTGCAGAAAATACATTTTGTTAAAAAGACTATGCAGGGAGAATATCCCATGCTGGCAACTACTATAATGTGAAGTAAACAGAACTGCAACATACAAAACGACCAAAAAAAGAATAGAAGACACTTTATATATACCAACACCAGTTAACATTTCAACTGCTACTAAATATCTGCTGAAAAAGCTCCAACTCAACTCTACATGAAAAGCAGAGTGGGGTTTGGGGGAGGTAGGAAAGACTAAAATTTACTGAAAACCAGTTCTATAAATAAATGTTAAACAACTGCTTTCTATATGTAAATGTCAGTGCATATTACAAGTTAACACCGATAACTTATTAAATGTTTGATAACTTGTACAGAAAGTAAAATAGCATCCACCTGTGGGATTTTAGTTTTAATTTATAATTATGAAAATCAGATAAATTTGCATACCTTAAAATATGCAATCAATGTTCATTTCGAATCACCGATAGTTAGGAAGCGCGTAAGAGGCATGCACCTGAAAAAACTAGGTCCTCCCAGATTCCCACAGTAAAAGTCTTAGTTTCACAATACAACTATTTTTAGACACAAATTGCTACATACCTGCACCTACATTCTTAGTCTCTTTGTGAAACTGTCATGTTATAATCGAAATATTTCATTAAATTCTAAATTATTCGAAAATCTAGAGATATGTCCACAAAACTGTCCAAAACATTGTCGCTTAGGTTCTAACGTCAGTAATTTCAAACACTGCAGAACCAGACTCCGATAACCGGCACCACATACATACGCATGTATTGTACTGCATAAGCATTTGGATCTACTGCAACAGTATTTTTGGCAAAACTTTGAAAACTTGAGGTGTGAAGATTTTTCCAAACTTTTAAATTATTTCTTCAAAACAATCAAAAACCTGAAGAGGTTGCGTACGCCCATAATTTTCAAAGTAGTTCAAATTATCTGAAAACCTCGGGATACAACCGAATAGCTCGACACTACGCTCCACAAACAAGATCCTACCGATATCATTCACGTGATATCGACTCTGAATAATTTTCCAGCCACATAAATTATTTTAAGCTATTTAGAAAGAGACAATGCCAAACATCAGAGCCTCTCCTTTCATTCACCTTTCCGGGTTTCTGACAGATAGTTGCCAAAAGTTAACTACCTAGGGACTGTGAAGATAAAAGTAGCACTCCTCAACTCCGAGCACCTGCGTCGTAATCACTGCCGGGAAATAACCAAGACCAAATATAACCAAAAGTAAGATACCTTTCCCTAACGGGTCTGGAATGTGTAAAGAGGGAGCTTCTCAATCTAAGACCATACTCCGGCACCCTTCCATCTCATACCAATGCGAATACCGCGCAAGAGTTCCCAGGCTCACATCAAATGGTAGTGACCCAGCAAGGCCTCCAGCCTGAATCCACTTGCCCCCTTAGGCAAACTCGCCAGAATCAGAACCAGGGCGAGAAACCAGTCAGGAGCACAGGGATCTATTGCAGAGTTAAGGGTGGAACGCTCAAGGAGAGCTCAAAATTCCGGCGTGACCCAAGCAGGGATGGAAGACAAGCGGGGCCTCCCCATCCCGGGCCCACCCAACGCCTTTCCCCCGGTACCCACGCCAATTCACGGAGTTCAAACTTACCTCCTCGCTGAGCTCCTTTCGCAAGCGCAGCCCGGAGGTGGCACCGCCGCCGCCGCCGCTCCAAGGAGCGGGGGAGGCGACTCTCTGTCCCCGCGCCTGGCCCCGGGAAGACGACAGCGAGAAGGAGGTGCGCGCGGCTCCCGGGAACCTGTCCTCGGCTACCGAGGGACTCCGGGATGGCTGGGGAGCGGAACCCGCCTGCCGCTTCGCCAGGGTCAAGCGAGCCTGGGACGTAGGAAAAAAAGGAACGAAGAGAGACTGGAGAGTAAGAAAAGACAAGGAAAACACTATCAGGCCGCTAAGAGGATCGCCTCAAAATGCCGCCGGAAGTCAAGAGCTCGCCCTGTTCCTCTGTAGACCGAAGCAGCTTCCGGCTGCCAGATTAGTCGTCAGCGCGTATGCACCGCCCCTTTGTGGACGCGCCCCCTGGGCGTAACGTCGCTTCCTAGGCGTGCTGTCGAAATCAAAAAACCTGTGCCTAACGAGCTAACCCTGGAAAAGAAACCGGGAACCCGGGAGAGATAAAATTCCCAATTAACAGTGGATTTAAGAGAAAGCGTCTTCTACTTTTATTACATAATTTCTTACAATAGACAGCCGTTGTGAATATGCAAAAATGCCACGTTTGTTGTCGAAGATAACTGCATTCATTCGCTCAACGTTTTTATTGAGCAGCTGAACTGGAGTGACAGGCGATATTTGTCCTGCTTTTCACACTCCTCTGCTTTCTCGGCCATCGTCTATTACAGTGGAGCAAACGGAATGCACGGGTGTGTTTTTAAAGGCGTTAGCAGAAACTTACTGTAAATTTGGAGCAGAAATCTTTAATGTACTTGTGACAGCCTTTCCTTTTTTTGTTCAGGATGCAATGCTCTGCATGAAAGTAGGTATTACAATTGCTTGAGATGTCTAGTCAAATGTCGCGAATCAAAGAAAAAAATCAGTACCTAGCCTCTCAAAAAAAAAAAAAAAGGAAAAAGAAATGTGAACCCTTGTCTGCCTTAATTTTAAGGTAGCATTTATTTTGTTCTTTGACAAAACCAAGGAATGGGAAAACCTTTTATGAAAACTGATAAAACTTAAAAAGAAACTGGTACAAAGATTTGGTTTGGCTGGAATCAGTAAATTAAAATATGGGAACAGAGTGAAAAAATCAAGGGCATTAAACATTCCTGATGACATGCCAAGCTATTTTAGAGACAGCAGCGAAAGCTTCTGTACAAGTGGGTTTGATGTAACTCTCTGGCAGCAAGAATCCGTATCTGCCTGTATCTCGAAGTTCAATTGTAAACGAATATTTGATGCCCAAGTCATGGATCCAGTCATCCGAACCTCCAGGAGCTAGATCTACAAAAAGAAATAAGAAATTACTTTTTGAAATACAGATGTTTCAAGTTAACTAACAAGATGGGATTTTTTTCCCTAAAAATGAAAATAGTTTTGCTTTTTTCTGATTATTAAATAATCTAAGTTTGTGGAAGAAAATAGAGATTGAAGGAAAGCAGGTTAAGGAAGAAAATAAAAATTACCCATATAACCCTACCAAGGAGTGATGGTCACCATTTATATTCTAGTGCTTTCTTTTTCAGTGCATACTTTAACATAATATTTTTCCTACATAAATAAGATCATTCTATACAAGCTTATTCAGGAACATTCCTAAACATAATCTATCCTGGCCAGCTTTATGTATTAATGAGTTCAAATCTACCTTATCATTTTTTTTCTTTAATTTTTGGCTGCATTGGGTCTTCCTTGCTGCGCGCGGGCTTTCTCTAGTTGCGGTGTGCAGGCTTCTCACTGCAGTGGCTTCTCTTGTTGCAGAGCATGGGCTCTAGGCACGCTGGCTTCAGTAGTTGTGGCACATGGTCTCAGTAGTTGTGGCGTACAGGCTTAGCTGTTCCGTGGCTTGTGGGATCTTCCCGCACCAGGGCTCGAACGCATAACCCCTGCATTGGCAGGTGGATTCTTGACCACTGCACCACCAGGGAAGCCCTACCTTATCATTTTTAATGATCTCATAGCATTGCTCTGTAAAGCTGGATGTAATTAATTTTAATAATTATTTATTTGGAGAGCTGCACGTTGTGCTGTTGTGCTGCACGTTGCCAAATAGCCTTCAAAAGAATTGAACTAATTTATACCTCCATTAGCAGGGTATGAATGAATATGCCCATGCTCCATTCCCATACCATCCATGTGAATTATACATTTCTGGCAATTTTATTTGAAAAATAATATCAAATTGTCTTTATGTTTGATTATCAGTGAGTTGAACATTTTTTTGGTATATTTACTGACCATCTTTATATTTTTATCAATTGTCTTTGCTCAGTTTTCTTCTTGATTCATTTTATAGATTACTTATAAAAGCAGCATTAGTGTTATTAGCCCTGTGTAATATGTGGAGAATTTTTTTTTCTTATTTGGTCATTTAGGCTTCAACTTGGTTTATGGCAGTGTTTTTATGTTAAAATATTTTATGTATCTGGAATTTATTTTGGAGAAAGACATGTTAGTAATCTAAGTACAATTTTTTTCTAAGTAACTCACCAGTTTTTCCAACCCTATTAATTGAACAATGTCTAACATTCTTAACTGTTTGAAATGCCTTCTTTATGAGATTCTAGATCTTATATATCTGAGTGTCTTTCTGTACTCACTATTCCCTTCTAATGATGTCACTTCCAGGCTCAGTTCCTTTACATTGAACCTTCTTGTTTATCCATAATTGCTTCTTTGTGTCTTTATAATTAGTATAATTAAAACAAAAAACCCCTGCAACTATGACAGGTTTATAATGTGTTTTAATACATGGTTGGAGCAAATTCTCTTTTATTAATCTTATTTTTCAGAATTTTACAAGCTCTTCTACCAAATGTATTCTTTCAAATGAAGTTCAAAGTCATTTAAGTGTTCATTGGGACTGCATTAAATATACAAACTAATTTAGAATGACTAGCACTTTTTTTTGTATTGCTTTTCCACTCAAAACCATAGTGGGTTTCTCCTTTTATTTGTCTTCATTTATGTACACCAGTAAAGTTTTCTAGGTTTTTCATAGAGATCATATGGATTTGTGTGCGCACATATATACATTTAACAATGAATCTATATATGTATGTATGTATCTATATGTACACGTCTGCATGTGTATACATGTATATTGGGGGGGGCAGTAGGATCTTTTTTCCATTTTACTTTCTTCCTGATTGTTTTTGGTATATAAGTAAGTTATAGATTCGTTTATATTTAGTTCATAGTCAGCCACCTTACTCAACTCTTTGTTACTCTATTTTTGTGTTTTCCAGGTAGACACTCATATAATATGCAAAGTGATCATTTTTCCTCCTTCCAATACCTATACTTGAATTAATGACAAAGGTGTTTACTGAAGCACTGTTTATACTGAAGTATTGAAAAATATCCATCAACAGTGGATTAGTTGTTATTCATTCAGCAAATATTTCTGATAGCTATTATTAATATCTGGCATTTATTCTTCCAGAATTTTTTTTATACTTATGTACACGTGCGCACGCACGCGCGCGCGCACACACACACACACACACACACACACACACAGATTTGTATTGAATGAATGCATGCCTGGAGATGGAATGATTTCGTCAAAACAAGAAGTTGCTCTAGAAGTGCCTCCAGCCCTGAGGCACTATGGTCATGCTTTGGGGAACAACAGGAGAGAGAGGATGGGAATCAAGAAAGCTCTGAATTATGAAAGGAAGTTGTGACCCAGAGCAAGGACCTGGGTCGGCAAAGGCAGAGATAGACCAGTGACAGCAAGAGACAGAGACACCACGTGGACCAATCTGGCCTCAGTTTGTCCTGAGATAATTTGGGATGATTGAGGAGGAAAAGGAAGATTCTGGACTTTCTACTAATAGACCTTTGGTGCTCAAGTAATTTACTGAAAATAATATGGATGTGATTATTAATATGAATGTGTTTTTATCCCCCTATAAATCATACCTGTTAAAGGAAACTCTGGGACTTGGCACATATTATCTCAAAGCCTCTTCACATGCCATTTCCTCTCCCTGGTTTTTTCCCACACCTTTGTTTGGCAGCCACTTACTGGGTAGGTCTCCCAGACATGTCACCTACCTAGGAAGACCTTTCCAGGCCACCTGAGCTAAGCTGCCTCTCTCTCAGGCAGTCATTTTCAAACCTATACGCTAATATTATGTTGTTCACTTATCAATGGGATTACACTATATTTTACTATTTAATTGTTTACATCGGAGATTGGCGAACTTTTTCTGTGAAGGACCAGATAATTAATATTTTAGGCTTTGAGGGCCACATAGTCTATGTCAGAACTACTCAACTCCACTGTCCTGAAAGCTATATAGACAATATGCAAATGAATGAGTGTGGCTGTGTTTGAATAAAGCTTTATTTGTGGACACTGAAATTTGAATTTTACGTAATTTTCGCATGTCACAAAATCTTATTCTTCTTTTGGTTTTCTTCAACCATTTAAGAAATGGAAAAACCATTCTTAGCTTACAGGCTGGATTTGGCCTATGGGTTATAGTTTGCTGACACCTTGTTACATGCTTATTTTCTGTTTCTCTTCTCCCATCTCCCCTTCCAGTTTCAAAAACAGCAAAATTGTCTGTTATCCCACTGTGGATACAAAGGAGTCCCTCAACAAATATCTCCCAGCAGAAATTAATTTAAAATATTTGTTAAGAGCTTGCCACACACATGTTCCATCAGTGTGATACAAACAAAGGACATTCAACTGTAGTGTGCCGTGAGCTATACTCTTGGACACAGGTTGCCACTAAAAAAGCATCTAATGTAAATGGTATTCCTAGATTTGTACAGTGTTCAACCTGCACAACCTTACATGGTGGCCCTGGGCATCTTAAACATTCTTTTGACCCTTTATGACTTTTTCTGTCTCACTCAACTAGTGTGATACCAATTCTATAATCCCTACTCTATAGCACTGAGCATAATTTCTTAAGTATCATTTTGGTTTCTTTTTAGTATATTTATGTATTAATATAGCCTTGTTCAGTACTGTCATAGCTATCATGCTTCCAATTCTGTTATAATCCAATTGTTTTACATGGGACCATGTTTAAAGATTCCACTTAGAAAAATTAAATCCACACAGAAAAACCAAACACAAATTTCCTTAGTACCTCACAGTCCCCTAAGATCTTAAGAAGAAATACTTACATAAACTTTCTGAACCACTGCCATGTGTATATCTGGTATTTTTATTAGTATTCTCAATAGCATGGACTGCTTCACTGGCCACTAGAGACTGAAATCAATAAGATATGGAATTTCAGTTAATGTACAGCTTTAAAACAAGACAGGTAGCAGTTTCTTAAAAAAACACAAAAACCCAATCATATATTTATTCAATCAAACTGTATATATGAAGAAATAGAGAGCAGAATGGTTGTTGCCAGGGGCTGGGGGTGGTGGAGGGAGGAGAATGTGGAGATGCTGGTCAAAGGATACAAACTTCCAGTTATAAGACGAGTAAGTTCTGAGAATCTAAAATACAGCCTGGTGACTATAGCTAACAATACTGTATTATATACTTGAAAGTTGCTAAGAGAGTAGATTTTAAGTGTTCTCACCACAAAGGAAGAAACTAATTATGTGAGGTGACGAACGTGTTAATTAACTTTGTTGTGGTAATCATTTCACAATATATACGTGTATCAAATCGTCACATTGTACACCTTGTACTTACACAATGTTATGTCAATTAATTATATCTCCATAGAGCCGGGGTGTGGGGAGAATTGTATATATGAAAAAATCTGCATTTATCCAAGAGATAAATTGAGAAGAATAAATTAACTTTTAAAAATGTTTTTCTCTTTACGGAAATCACAGTTGGGTGGCTTTAGACACAGACTCTTCCAATATATTGAAATTTTATTTAAGTTGCAGAAAAAATAATTCTCATACGCCTTCTTTAGGAATTCATTTATTTCGTAAAACAAAGTATATGTAACAAAATTATACTGTAAAACAAAGTCTAACTATATTTCAAAGGCAAACAGCTAGACAAAATCGTCACCAAACTTTAAAACCAGCTTCTCTAAACGATACACGTATGTCAGCAATGTATGATTCCCTCCTCATTCTTCTCACAAACTCTATTTCCTTTTCGTGTAAAATGTCTAATACCGCCCAAAGCCTCATCAAATAAAACAGTTTACATCCCTGGTGTGCTGCAGGATAGTAACAAAGTCCCCTGTTCCACTATTTTTGTTTCTAGCTTATGCAGATCTTTTCTGAAATTGGCACTACATCATGGTATTCACTGTCCCTCCCTTGAAGGACCTGAGGAATATCAGTGGATATGATGTTGTGCCATTCCTCTGCTCAAAAGTTTTAACGGAACCCCCCCCCCCCATCTACGGAATAAAATGTAAATTGATTCTGACATTCAGACTAGGTGACCTCTCCTTCACAGGCTGACCTCATCTACTTTCTGAGGGATCAACTTCCTTTTTTTGACCCTACATTCCCCTGAACATACTTCCTGTGGGGAGAACCTTGGTCTCAGCTTAGAAAGTCTTCCCCTCCGGGTCCACTTACAGAAATCCTATCTTTCAGTATCTGGCTGGAATTGTGCCTGTTCCTTCACTTCACTGGCGCTTTTATCATTCCTTTTTCTTTACAGTATGTCACACCTTAATAGATTATAAGCCCTCTGGACAGGGACTTTATCCCCTCACTTATCTGTTTCCTTCTGAATGAATTAATGAGGCCACTCCTAGTTATCCCAGTCAGAAGTGAGTTGTACCATCTGTGTCACTTACTTAGTAGTTACTATACCTTACAGTACAGCTATCTGTAACAATTGCTAATGGCTGAGCTCCCTAACCATTTCATATTCTCTTAAAGGGCAGGGTCCTACCTGATGCTTCTTTCAATGTCCATCAACACAGTATTTTACACATAATAACTCTCAACAAACATTTGTGATGATAGTAATCCAAAAATAATTCAAAATCACACTAAGTCTATTTCCAGATCATGATGAATATCCTCTCACTTCTTCAAAGATAACACCAATAAAGGAACTTTCCTTAAAAGTTTTCCCTTGAGAGGAAAAAGGAATCATAAGTATCAAGGATGTTTCTGTTTTAAATGAGTTATTCTTAGCAACTGCAAATAACTTTATATTTGTCATCAGGAATTGCTAGCCCCTAATGTGGCTATAGTTTATTCTGTTAAGAGAACCAGATCAAAACAAGTCAATAAGAAACAAACCAGTACATAAAGATCAGACCTTGGGCAAGAAGTGGACTGTTGCCACAGCACTTCCATTGTCTAGAGAGCATCTGGGATGAGGATTTGTCCAAACCTAGCCACAATCCATCAAGAACCCTTGCATCCTTTGCCATTAACCCAAGCATAGAATATCTGGGACCAAAAAGTGATGAGGGGGTAGCCAACTGCGAGTCCTCTTTGAACTCACTGTATCATCCACTGCATTCCACAAAAGGAGGGAGGTCTTGCCTCAATGCTGAAATTGGAGTTGCTTTTAATAGGACCAAACCCCTGCAAGTTAGGAAGGTCAGTGTATAAACAATTCCCAATGCTAGTATCAAATCGATAAGTATTGTGCTAAGACTTGATCTGTGGCGGGCTGTTGTAGAAAGCTAGCACCTACAAACAGACCAATAATTCCAGAAAGCCTTGTCCTTGTCCTTGTTCATATGGCTTCATATGTAGATTAGGTCAAGGTAGACTGGTTCCCTCCTGAGGTTCCAAGAGCTAGTCTGACATTTTCCTAGAGAGCCCCTCTGCTCGACGGAAGTTCATGTCCTCAAAATAAGGCTCAGTCCTTTACAATCTCTCAATGAACCCTGACCTAGGGTGACTCTCAGAAATGTTAGATCAAGATATAAAGCATCTATCCCCCTTTGTCCTCTACAGAACATTTTTCCCCACAGTTTTTGATTCCTGAACTATGTATTGTTTTACTTCTGAAATGCTAATGAGAAAATTAATTAAGCGGCACTTACTAGTTCCTCGTGGTCTTTGCTTTTGCTTCTGCTATAGGAATACGGAAACACTATCTTCTGGGAGTATGAATGCATGCTGACATAAGCTTTAATGTGGTTGATATTTCTTCTCAGGAAATCAGCCACTGCCTTCACTTCTGGTTCCGACTCAGGGTAAAGTCCACAGTAGGTTTCCGAGCACGAGAAACTCGAGGCACCTTCCTCTGTAGTGAAATTGATGGAGTGGAATCATAAGTAGATATGCAACCTATTGTAATTTGTGATCTCCCTGACCATGTATTCTCCTAATATATAGGGTGTAACATTTTTAGATAAATGGATTCACTCGAGCTCTGTAAAGAACATATTTCTAATGTCCCCTAAATGTTGTTTATGTTTATTTTGAATTCCAATATTTACATGCCCTCATAGCAAGCCATCCAACAGCTGCTGCCTGAGGGCAGCCATCTTGCAGCCCCGAGAAAGTGGCTAAGAGAGTCTCAGAAATGGCAGCTCTGCCTCCAAACTTGTGGTTACAAGAGAAAAATAAACCCCATTTTCTTTCATCATTGTAAGTTTGGTTTTTCTGATATGTGTAGCTTAAAAATCACTAATTAATCCAGCCCATAAAAGTCTCATTTGAGAACTCAGAATATGTAAGTCTGCCTTCAGTGCTACTTCTAACTTGCTAAAGTGGTTTAGTAAGTAAAACGGAATGGCGATATTTGGTGCTAGACTGATATGTGTTCATTCGTTTGAGAAATTATACGAAACATCACTTCGGATGGTAGCCTGACTCCCATCACTTCTCTCCTCTGTACGTAATTCACAGCGGTAGAGCCCCAGGGAGCCACCTCTGACCCAGAAAGATTCTTCCCTCCTGGAAACCGTTTATTAGCCCCAATTTGGGTCCCTCACTTGTCTTTTGCCATTCGGAATCCCTCCACTGATAACTTGAAATCAAGATGCAGATTCTAGTTTCAGTCAAGCGACTCTCTTGAAAACAAAGAAGATAACAGCAATAACATCACCAGCTGACATCCAAAGAACACAAGCTATCTGTCAGGAACTCTGCTAAGACTTACAGGCGATATCTCATTTAATCTTTACGGCAAACCTGTGAAGTCAATGCTCTTATTTTAGGAGACTCAAATTGGGCACCATTGGTGATAACCATTCTTTACAATAAGAGGCTATGTATCATATTGTTAATTACCCCATCACTTGATTTCAATCTTGTCTTTGCCATTTAATAGCTATATGGCTTGGGTAATTTTTTTTAACCAATAAGTCAAAAGTTGATGTAATCTAAATTAGTCCTTTATAGGAATAAATAACGGTAATGAAAGATGAGGCCTTAAATTGGACACTACTTTTAGACTTCCATTATAAGGACTGTTTGGAATCCCCATTCTATGCAATATCAACAGAACTTCTGTGGCCCGGCAGGAAATCTGAATACCCATATGCTCTCTGGCTTCCCAAAGCAACCAAGCAAGACAAATTCTTTTCACTCAATGGGAATTTTACATTTTACAAAACACGTGTGGCACAAGAGGGGCATCTGGCACTGTCAACTCTTAACATGTTGGAAGTTTTCCTTTCAAATATATTTCTGTTTTATTTTATTTTTTTAAAGTGCCAGTAAGGCACCGTCAATTGTTAAGACAACAGTAATTTTTAAAAGTTCTAGTCTTCTATTTTGGCGTTTAAGCTGTTTATCACTCACTTGCATTTCAATCAATCTTCTAGAGTGATTGAGAAAGAGTAGAATTATTGGGCATGCCCTAAGAGGCAAGTCAATCTTGATTTTTTTAAACTTATCTATACCTCAATTTCCTTATCTACTAAATGGATAAATTATAAAATGCTTTTCCCAGTGCTGGCATATACTGAGTGTTTAATAACTTGTTTATCAGCATTATCATCATCATTATCGCCACATGGATTGGGACACAGAGAAGGCCAGTGTGCATTGCAGAGATGAGGTGGGGAAAGAAAGGAGCCACTGAGCTCCCTATAGTGCCTCAGGCCCAGTTCTAGTCTGCTTCCTAAGTCTGCCTGCATCCTAGTCCTTGGGTTCCATGGGCTACTCCATGATCCTTATTATCCTTACAGAGCCTGCCTTTCTCTCTTTTTTTTTTTTTTTTTTTGCGGTACGCGGGCCTCTCACTGTCGTGGCCTCTCCCGTTGCGGAGCACAGGCTCCGGACGCGCAGGCTCAGCGGCCATGGCTCACGGGCCCAGCCGCTCCACGGCATGTGGGATCCTCCCGGACCGGGACACGAACCCGTGTCCCCTGCATCGGCAGGCGGACTCTCAACCACTGCGCCACTAAGGAAGCCCAGGTAATGCTAGTTTTACCACGAAAAACATTAAGTAAAATAGAGCAGCAAAAGAGCTTGCGGATGAAAGAAGCTCCAAAAGGGAACTTATAACTGAAGAGTGATTGTCAGACTTAGAAGAATTTCAACAAACTTGGAGTTAGTCGGCCTGGCTTTATATCCCAGCTCTGCCGCTTCCTAGCTCTGTGCTCTTGAGCAAGGGACTTAACCTTTTAAAGTCTGGGTTTCTTCATCCATGATGTGTAGATAATGAAACTCACGGGATGGAATATATAAACCGCCCAGCACTTAGCAACTGTCAGCTCTATTTATTCAGAGGTCTTTTATATTAGTTGCTGTTTCTCTGGCTCCTTGCCCAATTATCACTGCTGTGGCAGTCTTTACACCTCAGTGGGCACTTTTTTTTTTAACATCTTTATTGGAGTATAATTGCTTTACAATGGTGTGTTAGGTTCTGCTTTATAACAAAGTGAATCAGTTATACATACACGTATGTTCCCATATCTCTTCCCTCTTGCACCTCCCTCCCTCCCACCCTCCCTATCCCACCCCTCTAGGTGGTCACAAAGCACAGAGCTGATCTCCCTGTGCTAGGCGGCTGCTTCCCACTAGCTATCTATTTTACGTTTGGTAGTGTATATGTGTCCATGCCACTCTCTCACTTTGTCACAGCTTACCCTTCCCCCTCCCCATATCCTCAAGTCCATTCTCTAGTAGGTCTGTGTCTTTATTCCCGTCTTATCCCTAGGTTCTTCATGACCTTTTTTTTTTTCCTTAGATTCCGTATATATGTGTTAGCATACTGTATTTGTTTTTCTCTTTCTGACTTACTTCACTCTGTATGACAGACTCTAGGTCCATCCACCTCACTACAAATAACTCAATTTCGTTTCCTTTTATGGCTGAGTAATATTCCATTGTATATATGTGCCACGTCTTCTTTATCCATTCGTCTGTTGATGGACACTTAGGTTGCTTCCATGTCCTGGCTATTGTAAATAGAGCTGCAATGAACATTTTGGTACATGACTCTTTTTGAATTATGGTTTTCTCAGGGTATATGCCCAGTAGTGGGATTGCTGGGTCGTATGGTAGTTCTATCTTTAGTTTTTTAAGGAACCTCCATATTGTTCTCCATAGTGGCTGTATCAATTTACATTCCCACCAACAGTGCAGGAGTGTTCCCTTCTCTCCACACCCTCTCCAGCATTTATTGTTTCTAGATTTTTTTGATGATGGCCATTCTGACCGGTGTGAGATGATATCTCATTGTAGTTTTGATTTGCATTTCTCTAATGATTAATGATCTCCAAAGAAGATATACAGATTGCCAACAAACACATGAAAGAATGCTCAGTGGGCACTTTTACTGAATAATCTTAACAACGGCCTCTTACGAAGAAACCACTAAGTGATTCCCTTTAGCCTGAGGCAGGATCAACTGTTCTTTCCTCTGTTTACTTACTTTATCTGTAGCTCTCTTAAAACAACAAATTTCATGCACATGTTCATTTGAATAGCTTTCAGAGACCCCTCAGTGTGTCAGGTACTGCACTACTAGGTAATGGATAGTGGTCACTGCCCTCATGGGGTTTCTGACTTACAGGAAGGAGGAAATGAAGAGAAAAGGTAAGTACTCAACCGAAAAGTTTTCATATCTACTTTGGGATAATGATGAAATGTTCAAAATCATGAATTTTCACTTCTTTTTTTAAAAGGAAATACAGAAGATCATGTACCTAGGACTGTGTAGAGTAAAGGAATGGGAGAAGAGGATGTTTCTGTGGTTTCAGTAGCTGTGCTCCCTTGTTGTTACATGCTCCCACCTCCAAAAATATGGGTGATTCCAGCTCAGTCGTTAAGTTTAGTGTTGCTTTGTAGTCGTTTCTTAAATGTAGTAACTATGAAACATAGTGAGGGGATGGTGAACTAACACCTACCTCCCTGAGAGCAGACAATATCCCCAAATGCCTAAATCAGTGTTCACTGAGTGTCTTAACTCATTGGAATCAAGGAACAAGGAGCTCCCACAGTGCTGGACACAAGTTTCTCTTTACGATATTCATGAAAGAAAGAACTTAAGAAAGTGAATAGTGAATACAAAACAAAATGTTCTGGGAATTCCAGGATGGTCCATTGGTTAGGACTCCACACTTCCACTGCAGGGGGCATGGGTTCAATCCCTGGTTGGAGAACTAAGATCCCACAAGCCAAAGGGAAAAAAACCCCACTAAATGTTTTGCAGCACTATAGAAGTCAATATTTTCCAAAGCAATTGAAAATAGGAGGTACTCACCCAACCCTAGCCTTTGATATCCTCATAATGAATGCTATTTGTTGATGAAAGTAGGAAATTTAGTGGTCACTTCCTTATGATTTCAGAGAAATAGAATTTTAGAATTTTGAAGCTAGAAGGGACCTTAAAGAACTAATCCAACTTCCTTCTTTAAAGGTATGGATATGGCAGGGAGGAACAGGGTAAGGGTGTTTTGCTGATCTGAGTCAAACTTCATAGCACTACGTTTAACCAAAAAGTTTCTTATCTAAATTATCTTCTGATTCAGATAGGCCTCCCCTCTAATCAGTTTGAATTAATGAGCTTTTAGGAATACCACCTTTTGAATGAAGAGACATTTGTTAGAAATAAAGCAAACAACCTACCACACCAGTGTTTGGAGGCAAAGTTCCTGTTCAGGTCTGTTCCAATGCAAGAATTGTTTTCATGAAAAGAACGGTTCTTTCTCCACATTCGATTCTAAATAAACAAAACACAGGTAACCAGGGCAGCCATGTTTGCAGTTCAGGAAAGACACGACTTTTAAAGCCTAAGTGGACAGTGTTGTGTTTCTCTCCTTCAACTCCATCTCTTTATCCTGTCACTGTCTTCACAGTACTTCTTGCATAGCCCCTGTTCTATCCAGGTCTCAGCTGGGTTCACTCAAACTTGAATCACCTGAAATGGTGATATTTCATGAGCTTTGACCTATACAAAAAAACCATTTCATTTGGTTTTGCTAGGCTGCTTGCTGGCCTTCTTATTTGGCCTTGTTTCCTTTAATTTTATGCATTGTCATTTTAAGTTCCTTCTGTGAAAAGTAAAATAACTTGGTGTTTCAACTCAAATTAAAACTATGAGTCATTTTTTTAATTGAACTGTGTTTGACATATAACATTGCACAAATTTAAGGTGTTCAACATGTTGATTTGATACATTTACATATTGTAATATGATTGCCATTTGGGGGATAGCACCTCTATCATGTCACATAAATTATCATCTCTTTTTTGTGGTGGGAATAATTAAGATCAAGTCTTTTAGCAAGCTTGATGATTATAATGCAAAATTGTTGAGTCATGAGTTTCCATGCTCTCTTTAGATTGAATTCAACACTCACTTAAAACCTATAGGAGGGGCTTCCCTGGTGGCGCGGTGGTTGAGAGTGCACCTGCAGATGCAGGGGACGCGGGTTCGTGCCCCGGTCCGGGAAGATCCCACGTGCCGCGGAGCGGCTGGGCCCGTGAGCCATGGCCGCTGGGCCTGCGCATCCGGAGCCTGTGCTCTGCAGCGGGAGAGGCCACAGTGGTGAGAGGCCCACATACCGCAAAAAAAAACACAAAAAAACCTTTAGGAGGCAGAGCTGTGCAGACACCTCTAGCCTGATGGCTCCTTTGATTGTACTGATTCAACTCTGGTTTTTAAACGTAATGCAAATACTCCATTGGGTTCTTGGGGTAATCCGGGAATTTGATCATGTAAACAGTTGCACAGACTTTGTTTTAAGTTCTGGGTTGGGATGACATGGCACACTTTTCCCTATTCCACCAACTCTTTTGCCAAGCCTCCCAGTCTGCTTCCAACCCCAGACCTGTGACTCTGGTAGCAACAGTTGTTCTGAGGAAATCAAGTTCTCATACTTCAGGGACTAATTGGTGGAGTTAAGATACAAAGGACAGTTGGGGAGTAAGAATATCTAAAAGGTGGCTGAATTCCACTGTGATTCCAGTGAAGGCATAAATTCATTGTAATAGCAACCTACAAATGTGACCATTTATTGAACACCAATTTTGTGTTAGGTACTATACTAGGTATTTCTCATTTACTTAGTTCAGGGTTTGCTCACTCCTACGGACAAACTTTTACTCACAGTATTTGTCTTCCCTGAGATGACTTTTTCATCAAACTCCTTCACTATTCCTATCTCTTCTGCTTAAATTACCCTCTACATAAAATAATTCCTGTATAATTCCTATGTATCTAATCACTGCAATCATTCTCATTCCCCTTAGTGTTTGTATGTGCTATTCAAGTAGGTTTTTCATATATGTTCAACTATGTTTTCACGTGCCTCACATTAAATTAGGAAGGACTGTACTTCATATGGCTTGAGTAATTTTACATGAATCATGATGTTGATGGATTAGAAATAGTAATGGTTTCCAGTATAGATGAGACGGACCATGATATTCATACTTATGTTCATGATTGAGTTAAAGGGTACTAGGATTAAATTCGCATATTGGTTAGAACGCAATTCTGCTACAATGCACGTTCGGTTAGAATGCTGTTCTAATTCTTGTAATTCATGATTTTACAATCAAAATACCATTCAAACGATTCCTAGTAAGAATGAATGGATGTAGGTACTGCACATCAAGGTAGCTAACATCACAAAAAGAGATACAGCCAGACACTGTGCACCTCCTGTTGGGAGAACACACTATCACAATGAAGTAGTTTTGCCAAAAACGTCAAACCTGAATCTTATAAAGCTTCTGGAATCCAAATATCAAGTTTTAGAAAATACAGAGGACAAAGGAACATGGCAAAGCAATTAGCAAATCCAGACAACAGGAAGCTCTTTTCTTCAATGAAAAAATTGCAAGGAAATAGAGAAAAAGAGAGATGGAGAGAGAATCTACAGATTAAAATAAAAATAAAAGCTATAAACCAATCACAATATATTAGCCTATTTGGATCCTGAACCAAAGAAATAAACTTTTTAAAAAGTTATGATACAATTGGAAATTTAAACACTGCTTGGAAATCTTATGCTAGTAAATAATTATTGTTCATTTTTAGGTATAATTGTACCATTATTTTTTTAAGACCTCTTTTAGAGAGGCATACTGAAATATTTATTGATGATATGGTATCTGAGATTTGCTTCAAAATAATATGGGTAAGATAGAAGGGAGTTGGGGATATAGATGAGAAAAGATTGGCTAAAAAAAAAAAAAAGATTGGCTGTGAGTTGATTGGCTGTGTGATGGGTACATAGGAGTTTACCATACAATTATTCCCACTCATATATGTTTGAACTTTTCCAAAATGAAGTAAAAAAATTTTTTCATAATAAAACCATTATGCCAAGGTCCAGGATTCTATAAATAATTCAGCCTATGTATCCTGTATCCTCTATTTTGTTTTCTTTACCTTCACCTACCTTTTTCCATGTGTAGTCATAACCATCCACGTTAACCACTGGCATAACATAGAAATCCATGTGCCTCAGAAGACTGGTAGGCAGATTTTCTTGCCCATGGAAACGAATTACCTACAAATTAAACCAAGTATATTTGATGATATATCTTTTATGTCCTTCTAAACTTAGTCTGTGTCTTCTTCTTTAACTGAGGTATAATTAACATATAATCCTTGAACAACACAGGTTTGAACTGTGTGGGTCCACTTGTATGCAGATTTTTTTCAGATTTTTATAGTACTACATGATCTGCAGCTCATTGAATCCACAGATGCAGAACTGCGGATATGGAGGGCTGACTGTAAAGTTATACATGGATTTTCAAGCGTAGGGAGGGTTGGCACCCCTCACCCCTGCATTGTTCAAGGGTCAACTGTATTAATTTAAGGTGTATAATATAATGATTCAAAATTTGTCTATATAGTGAAGTGATCACCACACTAAGTCTAGTTAATATCCATCTAGTTAACATCCACTAAACTTAGTCTATTTTTTTATTTAAAAAATTTTGAGATGTTTAGAGTGAGGGCTGTTTAGAGTGAGGGCTGAAATATAGCCTATACTCTGTGTGTCAAGCCCTACCTTCATGTGTGGTTGCAGCTGAAATCCCAGAGGAAGGGGTGCCTAGCTTTTAACAGCTTTATTGAGATATAATTCACATGCCAGAAAATTCACCATTTTAAAGTGCACAATTCAGTGGATTTTATATCACAGAGGTATGCAACCATCACCACTCTCTGATTGTAGAATATTTTTATCACCCCGCCGACCAACACCAAAAACCAAAAACCCTTTAGCCATTAGGAATTACCCCCCTTCTCCTTTCTCCTCTTCCTCCACCCTGGCAACCACTAATCAACTTTCTGTCTCTGTGGATCTGCCCATTCTGGACATTTCATGTAAGTGGAATAATAAAATATATGGCCTTTTGTGTCTGGCTTCTATCACTTAGCATAATGTTTTCAAGATTCATCCATGTTGAATCAGTACTTCATTCCTTTTCATTGCTGAATGGTATTCCATTGTAAGGATATACCACATTTTATTTATCCACTCATAAGTTGATGGATGTTTGGATTGTTTCCACTTTTTGACTTATGAATAATGTTGCTTTGAACATTTGTAAACATACGTGTTCAAGTCTCTTGGCTATACACCTAGGAGTGGAATTGCAGGGTCAAATGGTAACTCTATGCTTAAACTTTTGAGGAACTGCCAAACCATTTTCTAAAGTGTCCGCACCATTTTGTGATCCCAACAGCAATGGATGAGAGTTCCAATTTTTCCACACTCTTACCAATATTTGCTATTATCTGTCTTTTTAAAATTTTAGCCATCCTGGTGGGTATGAAGTGGTATCTCATTGTGGTTTTGATTCATATTTCCCTAATGACTAATGATGTTGAGCATCTTTTCATAATGCTTATTGGCTATTTGTATACCTTCTTTGGAGAATTGTCCTTTCAGATATTTTGCCCATTCAAAATTGTCTTTTACTTGTCTTCTTACTGTTTATTTGTAAAAGTTATTTATATATCTTGGATATGAGTCCCCGATCATATATATGATTTGCAAAAATTTTCTGAACGGTTTTCATTTATTATAGAGGTTTACAGTCATTATAATTTTTACTTTTATGGTGTACTCTTTGTCTCATATATGGATTTTTTGATGCCGAGGCCTTCTTCGGGGACAAAATTCCCCATTATGATATATGGGATAATACGATCTTCTCTGTAATGTTGCTTTATGTTCAATTTCTAAGGGTAGAATGTGGCAAAAGATATCTGCATAATTCAAATCAAAAGAAAAAAATTCATTGGGACTCAATTCCAATAATTGCTTCAGTTCTTTCCTTTACTTAGGAAACATACCACAATGGCATACTATTTCTTAATTATGTTCCAGTGTTTAGCACCAGCCAGAAATGCAGAAAGGATAAGACAGACAATCTTTAGTGTAATTTAAATGCTTAAAGTCTTGGTTCTCAAACTTGATATGCATAAAAGTCACCTGAGAAGATTGTGAAGATTGTAGATACCCAAGTCTCACCTCCAGACATTTTAAGTCACGAATTCTAGGATGTGACCTGGGAAAATGCATCTAATAAACAGGCCAGATGATTCTGACGCAAGTGGTCTTAGGCCACATATCGGGAAACTCTGGCTTAAGAGAATGTGAATACTTACAGAGGCTATGAACCACAAGCAGAAAGCAGGGGAGATCCACTCTCTGGCATGGATTCCACAGTCAATCCACATGGCACTTTTGGCCCTTTGTTCTTTCCTAGAAACCTGCACAGAGAAAATCAAAAAACAGTAATAAGACGCTTCAGGATAATAACTTCCATATATATAGTGCTTCTACTTAATCCTTTTAGCAAATCTATGAAATACGTATTATTCTCTGCATGCCTTTGAGAATTCTCAAGGGAAATTAAAAGCTGGTGTAATTTAAGGATAGTAGCTAAGGTCACATAGCTGGTGAGGGTTGGGACTGAGGTCTGAAGCCAGGACTCGATTTAAAACTCTTTTTTCTTTAACTTTTATTTTTTTTAATGTTTAAAATTTTTTATTGAAGTTGATTTAGTCTTGTGTAAAGCTCTTTTTATTCCCTCACAATCCCCTTGCGATACCAGAGCTGCATGAGGTGGGTGTAGAAGTAGACAGCAGAGAACTAGTGTTTCAGGCCATACCTTCACACTCTAGTTAGAATTAAGTGGTTATGTGTTGGGTACACAGCTTTCTGTGGGAGGGGTGGGACAGAGAAAGGCTTGGGAGAGGAAAGCCAGTGGTCCAAGATAAACTTGGATTCCCTCACCATTTTCCCCGGGTGCACACTCTTAATGTCTAGATTATTTCCCTATGTCACCCCAAAATAAGCACACATCTAGCTTCACGCCAATTTATTACCACCAGGTCTGGGGACAGGGGCCTCATTTTGATTTACCATCTGGGGGACTAGCGGAGCTGCCAGCTTTCTGGAATAAGGACTCCCCACCTTTCCTCCATGATAGGCTTTGATGTCTTCAGAAGAATTCTCAAAAACGCCTCCAAACAAAATGAATCATAATTCATTTGCTTTTAAATATTAGTTAGACACACATGTTAGAGTATGGAGGGAAGGGAGAAGAGTGCTGCAAACTCAAACAAATATGTGGGGTTGGAATTCCAAAACAAGAAAAAGAGAGAGTTCGATTTTTAAACTGCCATCTACGCCACTCAGGGAGGTTCTTCTTAACTAACCCGGGGCTCGTGATATCCAATAAGAAGGCAAGTGAGAAAGTCAAATGGCTTTGGCCACAAAGGGTCAAATTGTACAAAGAGGAGAACTACCCAGCTGATTTAATCCATTCAGTGTAAAAGAAATCCTGAGTTGTCTGCACTAGTTGCCTTACTCGACCTTCTGTTTGTGCTGAGCAAATTCTCTTGGTTAGGGTTAGGGTTTAAAACTCTTGGTGCCGGTCCTGACGCTGGGAAGATGGAGGAATCCCAGAGACTCACATGATGTGCACATCCTTGGTTGAGTACGATTGGGAGTAATGCATGCAGAAAGCATGGTTCTCCAACATGTACATTAGGTCCCAGAAACACAAGTTCCAAAGAGTACACACAACACGGCTGAAAGTAAATGTCATGGGTGGGTAGGCCATGATTACGTGGATCCAGTCTGGTTGACCAACTCGGCTGCCAAGAGGACCCAATTTTCCTATGTCTGCCTTGAGTGTGCACTGCAAGTTCTTGTCAGAACAGATGAAAACCCAGAAATCCTGAGTCAAAATCTTATCTTTGGATGATCGAAGAGGCCCACCTATCACAATTTAGATAATGTTGGGAAACTATGTATAAATTAAATGTTCCTAAATCGGATGTATTTTTCCAATGATTAAATTGTTTTCCAGAGCTTCTTTTTCATTTATTTTTATTTTTTTTCTTCGGGGGAAAGAGTGGTTAAAAAAACAGAACTGCTGAATTAGAAATTAACAGGCAGGAATTAGTTTAGTTTCACGGCTCCCAATATTCTTCCTGTGGCCACATTCACTGACTTTACTAAGGCCAATTTATTCAACTGAAAATAAAGAACCAGACAGGTGGTGACTGAAGCAAAAGCTATCATATCAGCCCTGCTGCCCCAAATCCCAGCATTGCCCTGGTTCCTATCCTTTCCTAAGTTTCGCTGTTCAACTCTTTCTTTGGTTCTAAAAACTGTATCAATGTCAATATTTGTTCAATCACAGATTCCCCTACTCTTTTTTTTTTTTTTGCCTAAGTCAGTTAGTCAGAGGTGGTGGTGTTAATAAAACAGGATTTGAAATTTAATCTAGACCACTCCCCTCATTTTATGAAGGTAGGCATTAAAGCCCAGGAAGGTTAAATGGCTTATCTATGTCACAGAGTTGATACTGTTAGACCAACACTACATTAGTAAAGGAAAAAAATTTAAAGGTAATAACCAATCCCTAAATAGCTGGATATTAAAGTTGAGGAACACTTATAACACACATATTTCCAGAACTCAAAAAAAAAAATCCAAGTAATAACAAGCACTGCTGGAGAATTAACACATCCCCCAAAGTTGAAAGGTCAACGACTCTTCCCACAACATACCTTTAAAACATAAAGTGGGTACTTCTCGTATGAGGATCCAATGTGGATTTTTTCAACCATATCAGGATACCACTCAGTCATAACTTCTATCCAAGAATAGATCTATCAGAGCAGAAACCAGCAGTCACAGAGCAAGTTCAAAGCATTTTCCTGACAAAGGAAACAGACCACTTCTTCGAGGAAGGGCAATCCCTCGAAAACACTTGTATGTGGAGAGAATGAGGGACTAAAACACTTGGGGTAGGGTGTTTCTTCTGCTGTTTAGAAAAATCAATAAAACTAAAGTTTTGAAAAATATCAAGGTTTAGGGAAAAAGTACTAAGAAACTTACAACAAATTAGGAAAAGATAATCTTCAAAGCAGCGCTCCTTAAGTTATTTTTAAAGGCTCATCACATTGAATCCCTGCCTCTGTGCATGAAATCCTCTTTACCATTCAAGAGTTCATTTCTATACGGAATTAAAAAAAAAATATCCACTTTTCAAGAGTAACCTAAGGAAGTCCTGGGCGCTGTCTTTGAACAGGATAAATCGAGGTGCCATTATTTCTTACTGAAGACCTGTGCACTTACAACAAAATCTGTGAAAGGATGAGAAGCAAAGGGGAAAACAATCTGGAGAAGAAAAATTTCTCTTCTACCCAGGGAAGGAGTTTGATTCTGGACCTCTCTCCTGGGTGGAAGTCTAGTGGTCTGTCATTCTGTCAAGATTATAATAGAAAGAAAAAACAAAAATGTCTGGGTCTGATTTTAGGCTAGTGCCCACCTGAAAGCAGGCATTGAATGATGGAGCCTGGCCACGTTTAATGTAGACTAACTTCTCAGGAGCGAGTTTTAAACTTTTACACCTTCTGCAGTGGGAATGACCAACCCAATGGCCTTATCTCTGGGAACTTTTCTAGAGGTAATTTCAAATAGCAATCCTAGCTGATGGGAATGTGAGCACCGTTTGCCCTTGGATCCTCTTAGAGGAACATAACTAGGGTGAGTGGTATGTGGGAGTGGTTGCCTTGTGCCAAGAGTTCAGATGCTCCTGGAAGGCCTACCTGCTGCCAAGTACCTGTGCTGTCAGTGTCTGAGGTGCCGGAAATTTAACTATCAGGATTTCCTCATTGGGCCTCTGTTTACTGTGTTACTCCTCGAAGGCATGCATACACCTGAGAGAACTACTACATCAAACTATTTTGTGTTACAGCATTGATGGTTCAGTAGATTTCCTCCAACAGGGAGGCTGTATAATATAAAGGCAGCTTTACGGAAAACTTTATTCATTTCACAATCTGCGGTAATGATGGTCACATCCTTTGAATAACTCTCTTCTTTTGCCATTTAAGTGATGTTTTTCAGTCATTTGTTTTTCTCCCCTGCAGGGGATTACTTAAAATTTCCTAGTGAGAGTCAATGACAAAAGAAACCCCTCTTGCCCCTCAAGTGAACGTGTGGTGAGGACTGAAGGAGAGATCAGTGTTGAAGGGGAAGAAAGGACTTGGCAGAATTTCCAGGGAGCAAGATTGCCATGGTTCCTACAAACCTCTTAGAAAGGATTGGGCGTGGGAGCGAGGAGAGGTCCAAACTGTTTTCTGGAACGTCACTGTAATGAAATGAATTGTGTCCCCCCTCAAATTCATATGCTGAAGCCTTAACCTCCAGTACCTTAGAATGTAACTGCATTTGGAGATAGGGCCTTTAAAGAGGTAACTAAGTTGAAATGAGGCTGTTGATATGGACCCTAATCCAACCTGACTGGTGTTCTTATAAGAAGTGGAGATTAGAATGGACAGAGAGCCGCCAGGGATGTGCACACACAGAGAAATGGCCGTGTGAGGACACAGCAAGGAGGTAGCCATCTGCAGGTCAAGGAGAGAGGCCTCAGAAGAAACCAGCCCTGCTGACACCTTGACCTTGGACTTCCAGCCTCCAGAACTGTGAGACAGTGAAATTCTGTTGTTTAAGCCACTCAGTATATGTCACTTTGTTATGACCGACTAATACAGTGTACGGCAAACTAATACTTTTTTCCTCCCGTGTCTTTCCAACTCTTTCCTGGGGTGAGGGCAAGAAAAAAACAAGCCCTTTGAACAAAGTATTTAAAATCTACCAGAAAAAAAAATTTTTTTAATGTTCATATCCTTTATTTATTTATTTAGGCTACACCATGCGGCTTGTAGGATCTTAGTTCTGCAACCAGGGATTGAGTGTGGGTCCTCGGCAATGAAAGCACAGAGTCCTAACCACTGGACTGCCAGGGAATTCCCAGAAAAATGTTTTTAAATACCTCTGTATAAGGCATTCCACTCTTCCCACCAAACCCAACACAGCACTGACATAGTTAGGTTCTCCATTTGCAAATTGTGCCTACCCAGCCTCTCCACTCTGGACCTCAAGTTTGCTGATGCAGGGCTGATGTAGGAGGCTGGAGGGAGGTGGTCTAGGTGGAATAGACAGAGGCAAGGTAGGAGAGAGAAAGGAGAGGGTTGCAATTTTAAGATCCCCGTCAACCAGCCAGGTACCTCGATTCTAGAAGCACACTGAGTTCTGGTTTAACTAACTGGAAAAGAACAGATGCTTTTGAAGATCCAATAGAAAACTTTCTTATTACTTAAGCCTTAGATGTCTTAAAAATATGGCTATGGTTCTTAACAGTTTCTGGGCACCTAGCCAAAGATGATAAAAAATACCTGTATTAAGGAATATAGCAGCATACTCCTATGAAAGAATAGAAGGTATCAAGGGATTTGTACTACTTGGAGTATATTATATTGAAAAGAAAGTGCTCCAAGGGGCTCAGCTAACAAATATGGGGAAATCGCTCTTAGAGTATGATGTGAAAGCTTACTGAGGCCTATTGAACACTGATATCTTGCTTAGGTTCCCTCTAGAAAAATCGGGACCTATAAGTACTAACAGGAAAAAAAACCAATTTCTTAAATATTAAAACACAGGCATTATCAACATTATTATTATTACTATTATTACTTAAATAGGTTCTTTCTGAGAGGAATAAAATGCACTTAAATACTTTATTGTGTACTAAATATAAGTGAATAAATTCCTTTAATTCAGCGAGATAATACGGCGATTATTCCGTAAGAGTACAATTAGGATAATGGTCTAAGGAGACATGATTAATTGGACTGTTAATTTTTCTGTGGCAGTTTCAGTAAAAAGGCCCTATTTTTAATTTCCTGTTGTTCCTTAGAATGCAGTGTTACTCCTAACAGAGATACTCTTAGCTATGGACAAACGGGCTGCTTAGAGGCAATTTCCAAAATACGATGCAATCTTCCCAGGGAAGATATCTACAAAAGGATGAATTACTTCTGTATAATCAACCTCATTGTGATTTTTTTTTCCACCCTCTTCCACCAATTTTGATTCTCTAATAATTTCCCATGGCTGAAATGGCAAAGCTCGTTAAACGAAAATAGGAATTTTCAAGAGAAACGTGACAGCTTACCTCATTTAGTGAGTGATACTGTTCATAGTAGGAGGAGGAGGCCCGGGGGCTGATGCTGTCATTGGAAGTCTGCTGCCGGATAAGATCTTCCACGTTTTCCAACAAGACCCTGGGTTATGAAACAGGGCATGAGCTGGTTGCCAAAGAGGGCTCTGATTTTCCTGCATGGCCCATTGCAGGCACAACAGGTGAGCAAGGGGGAAAAGTCACTAAGAAATCTAACAAGCACAAGGTAAAAACACCGCCAGCTAACATTATGATGAGCTGAAATACACAAGCCCTCTGGGTAGAGCCTCATGGGCATTGGAGGGATAGTGGCTCCTATGGGGTATGTTTTCAGGGCCTCCAAAATCTCACCCCTTCTCCAACATTATGAACATTTCTCGACTGTGACTCATTAGTGTGTTTTATGTGAACATACAGGTTAATGGACAATGTTCTTCAATCCAGAGGAACAATGTATTATTCTGTTTTCAGTTAAGGACCGAGGAGAAGCAGAAAGCCTTCTCTTTTTATTTTTCCCTGTGAGTCGCTGACCTACACCAGATGCATGTATAGGTATATATATGCATGTATAGGTTCTGCATGGCCAAAGTTGGTCAAATCTCTAGAGAAATAAGAGCACAGGAACAGGGAAGGTACAGGAAGGTGATCTCATTTAATTTCTCTTGCAAAGGATCACACAGTTAACTAGGCACAAACATCTTAATTAAGACAGACTGAAGCCATTCTGTTACCTGGGATGAACAATTGAAAGTTAGCAGTCATTCTAATAAAGCTTTCTTTACGTTTACTTAGGTCAGGGGGTAAAAGCCAAGCCTTTGACATCAGAAAGGTCTGAGTATGACTCCTAGCTCTGCCACGTTCCAGCTGGCTGACCTTGAGAAATTCCTTTGAAAATTTTTTTCATACACACAAGGAGGATAGTATTTACCTCACAGGATTAAATAAGGATTAAATGATACAATGTATAGAAAGGCTCAGCACCTTTCCAGGAAGGCAGAAAACACCAATAACATATTATTAATAATAATCATAGTGTATTATCCAAAGGTTGCCCATTGATACACAGAAGAGAGCACGGCCTCCAGGAAGTGACAGGGCAGCAGAGGGACACTGGCACTTGGGCAATGGATACAGAAAGGAGATGTGGACAGGAGACTCCAAAAGGAAGAAGGCGTGGACTCTGAACAGAAATCATACCTAATGCAAATTTTAGTTTAGGGCCAGACATTACAGAATGTTCACTGACCTTGTGAAGGAAGCAAAATCTCCTTCAGCAGCTGCTTTTTCAAGAGATACCACAAAGCCTACTAAAGTGAATGACAATTTTGCTCCCCGCGTCCAGGCACAGAGTAGAGGAACTATAAGAAGGAAGCAACTGGGAGGAATGGTAAGAGGCTCCTCAGATCGTTGAGTCTCACAGTGCTTTGCAGATAAGGGACCAAGGTCATGAGAGGTAAACCACTTGTCCAGGGTCACAGAGCTAGCCCCTTGGGCTTCATCACCAATCCGTTCCAGAGATTTCCATGTTGCCATGTTTAATGTAAGTATTTTTCCAGGAAGCAATGACACCATCCACTAGTAAAATGCATCATAGGTGCTTAGAATAGCTGCTCAGTAAATATGGAATCATGCCTCTACCTGAACGGAATTCTGCTCTCATTTAAATGGGCTTTCACGTTGCTTACATCAGACGCATTCACAAAAAAATGGACTTCTTTGCTCTTTGTAATAAATTCAGCTGTTACTGGCTGCCAGAGGACAATCTGCAGTTTCAAGGGGGAAAATTGATAAAAACAAAGACAGTTTTTCACATCATTCTCGTCTGTAGCTAAAGCCATAAAAGGGTTTTTATAAGGGAAATAAAAAAGACATTCCTGGTGACTGGTCCCCATTTACACAGGTGGTAGTGTAAGCATTTATTTTACAGGGGGCTAGTTTTATTCTTTTCTGTAACCCCAGCAGCTAAAGAGGGCCTGGAACTTACTAGGTACTCAATAAATATTTGGCGAGGCAATGAACTAATGAATGAATTCCTGAATGAATATATTTATGGCCCAACTGTAGAACTGGATGTGTATGTCACATGTTTAAAGAGAAATGAAAGTCTGTCTAGAAAGCTGATGAAATGTTGCTTTTCTTTAATAAAAATTCCATATCCTTGATACTATTATGCCTTTTCTTTAATCTAATTGCCTTTGGGAAATGTCTTCCCATACATAATATTTACTTTTTTTTTTCTATTTTACTGGGCTTTTTTAAAGCACTTTCACACGCATTGCCTTTGATCATTATAACAACATTTTGCCATAAACCAAGCAGGTGTTATTATTTTCATTGTTCAGATAAAGAAATTAAGGCTCGAAGCTAAGTCGCCTAAAATCACACACCAAGAAGTGGCAGAACCAGATCTAAGTCCTGAATCTCAGATGCTTCCTCTGGCAGTATTTCCTCTGTCCACGGTGTGGTGGCTGTGAGGACGCGCCGGGCAGCTCTTCTGTTGGGAGGGGCTTAGTTCACTAACCTTCCCCACCGTTGTCCCTCTTGATTCTCCCCTGGCTTCTCCAGGGCTGCAGCCAGCCAGTGACAGAGCACTGTGGGTGTATTATTGCAGCCCCGTTCCTGCTAGATTATGGTCTCCTCTTACAGATGTCTTTGGCTTAAGGATTTATCGTGGTCCAGGCAAACCTTCATTGGGACTGCCCTGTGGTCTAGAGGTTGTCCACACACAACCCTCCTTTCTGCACACATGTCAGAGCTGCTTGATGGTCTGGGGGTACTCCCTGCCACCTCCAGCTCCCTCCTCTTCATCCTTCACAAGCAGCCCCCATAACAAGTCTCACATATCTCTAATATAGTTTTGACCTCTGCTTCTCAGAGAGCCCTAACCCAACAACCATGGAGCCATCAATATTCTATCAGGATATTTTGTAATGTATCAGTTTTCTATTTTCTGGGGAGTTGAGTCCCAGGCATGAAAATTTTAATAAATTTTCCTTTGTGTTTTTGATGCTTACACCTTGGTTAAGTATTATCGCTTTTTAAACAAAGATCTATTGGATTTCTGTTACTGTAGCATCTTTGTAAGTACCCCCCCCCCTTTTATTCTTCGGTGCTGAAACCCAGGAATGAACCAGTAAGTTCACACTTTCAATGCCTAGGTACTGTCATGTAATTTGCTGAAAAGCCAATAGCATAAATGAAGAAAGTTTGATTTAGGGAACCAGTAAAATCATGTGATTATGGGAAGGAGGAGAAGGGTACAAGGAGAGGGGTTTATACCAGCTGTATATAAGTCAGACGACATATAGGAGAGAACATGGTACACCAGACTTGTATAAAATATAAACAATAAGAAGATAAATGAGGGGGAAGTTACCTCGTATCTTGTAGTAGTATTCTGCAGAATTTGAACTTGCCTGGAGGTTCTAGGAAGAGCAGATAAAACCTGGCCACTGGGGGAAGAAATAAAACAGGAGTTTGATCTTAAACAAAAAGTGAAAATAAGATAAATTATATTGGGAGGGGCTCCTAGGAAACTGTAAAAAGGAAACAAAATGTTGAAAGAAAAGAGGATCTCACCACAGATTTTAAAATAACCTTAGATTTTGCTTCCAGTCAAGATGGAGAAACAGGGACCAAGTTTACCCTCCTGCTTGAAACAAATAAAACACTGGACAATGTATATAAAACAATGTCACTCAAGAAATTGAATATCTGTAATATGACGAAACACTGTATCCTGGATTGGGTCTTGGAACAGAATCGTGGAAAAACTGGTGTCATCTATAGAAAGCCTGCAGTTTTGTTAAGAGTAGTGTACCAATGTTGGTTTCTTAGTTTTGACAAATATACCATGATAATATAAAATGCTAACAACGGGTGAAACTGGGTGCACGGTATAGAGAAACTCTCTGTAATATCTTTGCAACTTTTCTGTAAATCTAAAAATACTTCAAATAAAATTTTATTTAAAAAATAAAACAAAATCATGTACTGAGAACTCCAGAAGCACAAAAGGTTATGATAATTTCTGCTTGTCATTATGAGCAAAGGCTTCATGGAAGAGGTAACTGGGTAAGTAAGCAGTGTAATGGCAGACTGGCAGGAGACAAAAGGGCACTGTTGGGGAAACGGCAAGCCGTTTATTTTTGCCAAGTGTAGGATTTAGGTATTTAGGGCAAGAGAAGAATGGTAGCCAAACAGAAGTGAGTTTGGAAAGTTATGTTAGTTCTCCCCTAGAGAAGTTTTCCAATGCATGCTGAGAAATTTGGCCTTTATCTAGCAGGCAATTAGGAGTTAAGAAAGTCACATCATTTGACTTGTGATTTACAAGAATAATTTTGATGCCAGCGTGGAGGATGGTTTATTTTGGAAAGCCTGATCAAAAGATTCTAAACTCTGGAAATAAGCCTATGGAGACTTGATTATCAAAAAAGAGAAAGAGGAGCTCCCAGAAACAATAGATTCAGAGATTTGGTGCCAATCATTGGTACAGTTAAGTGTAAACTATTCAACTAGTGATAAATGACATATGTCCAAGGATATGTATCACAAGATGATTCATAGTAACAATAACTGGGAACCACATGAGCGCTTGTCAGTAACAGAATTGTTGAATGTTGGTGATGTCTCCACATTCTAGAATGTTTTGTAGCCATTATAAAGAAAGAGTTAGTTAAAATAGTTAACTTGGGGGAGATTTATGTGAGGCATTAAGAGAAAGAAGCAAGAAGTGAGTGGAGAATTGTAAGAAATATTATCCCATTTTTGTAAAAAAATAAGTTAGAAAGAAAAAGGAAACTTATAAGTGTTAAAAGCAGGAGAAAAGAGCTTCATCCATGAGAGAGCAGACAGCAGAAGCAAGAAGAACTACAATCCTGCAGCCTGTGGAACAAAAACCACATTCACAGAAAGATAGACAAGATGAAAAAGCAGAGGGCTATGGACCAGAGGGAGGAACAAGATAAAACCCCAGAAAAACAACTAAATGAAGTGGAGACAGGCAACCTTCCAGAAAAAGAATTCAGAATAATGATAGGGAAGATGATCCAGGACCTCAGAAAAAGAATGGAGGCAAAGATCGAGGAGATGCAAGATATGTTTAACAAAGACCTAGAAGAATTAAAGAACAAACAAACAGAGATGAATACAATAACTGAAACGAAAAATACACTAGAAGGAATCAATAGCAGAATAACTGAGGAAGAAGAACGGATAAGTGACCTGGAGGACAGAGTGGTGGAATTCACTGCTGTGGAACAGAATAAAGAAAAAAGAATGAAAAGAAATAAAGACAGCCTAAGAGTCCTCTGGGACAACATTAAACACAACAACATTCGTATTATAGGGGTCCCAGAAGGAGAAGAGAGAGAGAAAGGACCCAAGAAAACATTTGAAGAGATTATAGTTGAAAACTTCCCTAATATGGGAACGGAAATAACCACCCAAGTCCAAGAAGCACAGAGTCCCATACAGGATAAACCCAAGGAGAAACACTGAGACACATAGTAATCAAATTGGTAAAAACTAAAGACAAAGAAAAATTATTGAAAGCAGCAAGGGAAAAATGACAAATAACATACAAGGGAATTCCCATAACGTTCACAGCTGATTTCTCAGCAGAAACTCTACAAGCCAGAAAGGAGTGGCATGATATACTTAAAGTGACGAAAGGGAAGAACCTACAACCAAGATTACTCGACCCAGCAAGGATCTCACTCAGATTCGATGGAGAAATCAAAAGCTTTACAGACAAGCAAAAGCTAGGAGAATTCAGCACCACCAAACCAGCTCTACAACAAATGCTAAAGGAATTTCTCTAAGTGGGAAACACAAGAGAAGATAAGGACATACAAAAACAAACCCAAAACAATTAAGAAAATGGTAATAGGAACATACATATTGATAATTACCTTAAACGTGAATGGATTAAATGCTTCAACCAAAAGACACAGGCTTGTTGAATGGATACAAAAACAAGACCCATCTATATGCTGTCTACAAGAGACCCACTTCAGACCTAGGGACACATACAGACTGAAAGTGAGGGGATGTAAAAAGATATTCCATGCAAATGGAAATCAAAAGAAAGCTGGAGTAGCAATAATCATATCAGATAAAACAGACTTTAAAATAAAGAATGTTACAAGAGACAAGGAAGGACACTGCTTAATGATCAAGGGATCAATCCAAGAAGAAGATACAACAATGGTAAATATATATGCATCCAACATAGGAGCAACTCAATACATAAGGCAAATGCTAACAGCCATAAAAGGGGAAATCAACAGTAACACAATAATAGTAGGGGACTTTAACACCCCACTTACACCAGTGGACAGATCATCCAAACAGAAAATAAACAAGGAAACACAAGCTTTAAATGACACAATAGACCAGATAGATTTAATTGACATTTATAGGACATTCCATCCCAAAACAGAAGATTACACTTTCTTCTCAAGTACACATGGAATAGTCTCCAGGATAGATCACATCTTCGGTCACAAATCAAGCCTCAGAAAATTCAAGAAAATTGAAATTGTATCAAGCATCTTTTCTGACCACAACACTACGAGGTTAGAAATCAATTACAGGAAAAACTGTATAAAACACAAATACATGGAGGCTAAACAGTGTGCTACTAAATAACCAAGAGATCACTGAAGAAATCAAAGAAGAAGTTTACAAATACATAGAAACAAATGACAATGAAAACACGATGACTCAAAACCTATGGGACACAGCAAAAGCAGTTCTAAGAGGGAAGTTTATAGCAATTCAATCTCACCTCAAGAAACAAGAAAAATCTCAAATAAACAATCTACCCCACACTTGAAACAACTAAAGAAAGAAGAACAAAGAAAACCCAAAGTCAGTAGAAGGAAAGAAATCATAAAGATCAGAGCAGGGGCTTCCCTGGTGGTGCAGTGGTTGAGAGTCCGCCTGCCAATGCAGGGGACATGGGTTCGTGCCCCAGTCTGGGAAGATCCCACATGCCGCAGAGCGGCTGGGCCCATGAGCCATGGCCGCTGAGCCTGCGCGTACGGAGCCTGTTGCTCCGCAATGGGAGAGGCCACAACAGTGAGAGGCCCGCGTACCGAGAAAAAAAGATCAGAGCAGAAATAAATGAAATAGAAACAAAGAAAACAATAGCAAAGATCAATAAAACTAAAAGCTGCTTCTTTGAGAAGATAAACAAAATTGATAAACCCTTAGCCAGACTCATGAAGAAACAAAGGGAGAGGATGTAACTCAATAAAATTAGAAATGAAAAATGAGAAATCACAACTGACACTGCAGAAATACAAAGGATTATAAGAGACTACTACAAACAACTATATGCCAATAAAATGGACAACCGTGAAGAAATGGACAAATTCTTGGAAAGGTACTGTTTTCCAAGACTGAACCATGAAGAATTAGAAAATATAAACAGACCTAACATAAATAACAAAACTGAAACCATAATTTAAAATTTTCCAACAAACAAAAGTCCAGGACCAGATGGCTTCACAGGCAAATTCTATCAAACATTTAGAGAAGAGCTAACACCGATCGCTCTCAAATTCTTCCAGAAAATTGCTGAGGGAGAAACACCCCAAAATTCATTCTATGAAGCCACCATCACCCTGATACCAAAACCAGAAAAAGATATCACAAAAAAAGAAAATTATAGACCAATATCACTGATGAACAGAGATGCAAAAATCCTGAACAAAATACTAGCAAACAGAATCCAACAACACATTAGAAGGATCATACACTATCATCAAGGGGGATTTATCCCAGGGATGCAAGGATTCTTCAATATATGTAATAAACGCAAATCAATGCACACTAACAAATTAAGGAGTAAAAACCATGTGATCACCTCAATAGACGCAGAAAAAGCTTTTGAGAAAATTCAACACCCACTTACGATAAAAACTCTCCAGAAAATGGATATAGAGGGAACCTCCCTCAACATAATAAGGCCATATATGACAAACCCACAGCAAGCATCACACTCAATGGTGAAAAACTGAAAGCATTTCCACTAGGATCAGGAACAAGACAAGGATGTCCACTGTCACCCCTCCTGTTCAACATAGTTTTGGAAGTCCTAGCCACAGCCACAAAGGAGGCAAGAACATACAATGAAGAAAAGACAGCCTCTTCAATAAGTGGTGCTGGGAAAACTGGACAGCTACATGTAAAAGAATGAAATTAGAACACTACCTAACACCATACACAAAAGTAAACTCCAAAGGGATTAAATAAAGCCTTAAATGTAAGACCAGACAGTATAAAACTTTTAGAGGAAAACATAGGAATAACACTCTTTGACATAAAGGGCAGCAAGATCTTTTTTGACCCACCTCCTAGAGTAACAGAAATAAAAGCAAAAATAAACAAGTGGGACTTAATTAAATCTAAAACCTTTTGTACAGCAAAGGAAACAAGACAAAAAGACAGCCCTCAGAATGGGAGAGAGTATTTGCAAATGAAACAACAGGCAAAGGATTAATCTCCAAAATATACAAACAGCTCATGGAGCTCAATATCAAATAAACAAACTACCCAGTTAAAAAATGGGCAGAAGACCTAAATAGACATTTCAGCAAGGAAGACATACAGATGGCCAAGAGGCACATGAAAAGATGCTCAACATCACTAATTATTACAGAAATGTAAATCAAAACTACAATGAGGTATCACCTACACCAGTCAGAATGGTCATTATCAAAAAAGCTAGAAACAATAAATGCTGGAAAGGGTGTGGTGAAAAGGGAACCCTGCTGCACTGTTGGTGGGAATGTAAATTGATACAACCACTATGGAGAACAGTATGGAGGTTCCTTAAAAACTAAAAATAGAATTACCATATGACCCAGCAATCCCACTACTGGGCATATACCCCGAGAAAACCATAATTCAAAAAGAGTCATGTACCACAATGTTCATTGCAGCACTATTTACAATAACCAGGACATGGAAGCAACCTAAGTGTCCATCAACAGACGAATTGATAAAGAAGATGTGGCACATATATACAGTGGAATATTACTCAGACGTAAAAAGAAACGAAATTGAGTTATTTGTAGCGAGGTGGATGGACCTAGAGTCTGTCACACAGAGGGAAGTAAGTCAGAAAGAGAAAAACAAATACCATATGCTAACGCATATATATGGAATCTAAAAAGAAAAAAATGGTACTGATAAACCTAGTGGCAGGGCATAGAGGTAGGCATAGAGAATGGACTTGAGGACATGGGGTGGGAGGGCAAAGCTGGCGTGCAATGAGAGTAGCATCGACATATATACACTACCGAATGTAAAATAGCTGGCTGGTGGGAAGCAGCAGCACAGCACAGGGAGATGGGCTTGGTACTTTGCAATGACCTAGAGGGGTGGGATAGGGAGGATGGGAGGGAGGCTCAAGAGGGAGGGGATATGGGGACGTGTGTATGCATAGGGCTGATTCGCCTTGTTGTGCAACAGAAACTAACACGGTATTGTGAAGCAATTATACGCCAATAAAGATCTATTAAAAAAAAGGATAATCAACAAGGACCTGCTGTATAGCACAGGGAGCTCTGCTCAATATTATGTACCAACCTAAATGGGAAAAGAATTTGAAAAAGAATAGACGTGTGTATATGTATAACTGAATCACTTTGCTGTACACCTGAAACTAACACAGCATTGCTAATCAATTATACTCCAATATAAAATAAAAAGTTAAAAAAAAATACAGGCTGAATTTCAATTTCGCATAAAGGAAATTTTGTGTTGACTAGAAGATAAGATGCTTGGGCGTTTTTCATATGTATTAGAAGACAAGAAAGTAACAAAGTTAGTCAACAAAAGGGGAAAGAAAATGTAAAGGTAAAAAATGTGTTATCTAAACGGGTCTCTTTCTTAAGGAGAAAAAAAATTAAGGAAATGTAAATTAGGAAATGTGGAGGAGTAAAATTATGGGGATATAAATTTACCATAAAATATATTAATATGTCCAAGTTCAAACTGTGGTGAGCTGGACTCTTCCTATCTCAAGTTTGACAAAAGTGCCAACACAACAGAATCAAATAATGAGATGGGGTCAGTCAGAGGCTATGAAACCCAGGCATAGAAAAAACTGGTTTTAACCACACAGGCTAGTTGGGTTTTATCAACAGGTTGCTGCAAAGGCCCACAACAAAACCAGACTGAACCAGCGAGATCCTAGATAGAGGGCAAAATAGGCTAAAGGTCACCGCTTTCCTGAACTTGATTTATCTCTGTGTTTGTTTCAAAAGTACCTGGTGTTCGGCAGAGATGTTTTGCAGCTGTACTTTGAGAGATACACAACGGTCAACCGTCCCGAGCCGGCTCTGACTTGACCACAGGAACACACCTACGTAGATGAAACCTGGAGGTGTCAGAGAACGCGCTTTGCCATGCTTATATCTCCGCCCTAAGAGGGGATTTGTACTCTGCTGGCACAGTTTGTGCCGTGTGCGAAGGAGCATGGAAGACTGCGCATGCCTGGCTGCTCCTGGAAGTCTCCGCCCCCTTCCTCGAGCCCAGATGACCTCTCTGCCTCGTAACCCTTAAAGTTCCCTTACTGTCCTCCCTTCTGGGAGAAGATGCCTTTAGAGCTCGAGCTCCCCTTCTCCATTCTCTGGCCATTGAGTAAAAGCCTGTCTTGCTTGCACCAAACAGTTTCATCACTGGCAGCACAAACCTGAGCCGGAAAGAGCTCCCTGACCCAGCCAGGGGGGCTTCGGTTCAGCCGGGGCCCCAAGGGGGGGGTGTCTCACATCTCATTCGGTAACAAGATCACCTTATGTAGGGCTTACCATTTTTTCAAATCAGTTTCCTGGCTCCGTGCCCCCTTAAGTCAGAGAGAGGATGTGAAAAGTGGTCAGAGGGGAGACAGGGGGAGAATTTGTGAGTATATTTCTTTGCATCAAATTGTTGCGATTCTGTGAATCCCCACTCTCCCAAAGGGGATGAAGTTTGGGGATGTTACTTCCTTCAACTCAGCCTAGTGTGGGGGGAGGATGGGTGAGTCTAAGCATGTTCCCTCAAGTTTAACTGACACAAGCACCGGTGCCTGACTTGCTTCTGAGAAAGCTAAACCTGCATGGGCTGGCCTCCAGTTGACTAGATTAGCCATTAATATCAGAAGAAAAGGCACTTCACGTTATGTATTCGTTATGGCTCAGATGCCGTCCAATAGCGCCACCTAAAGGGGTGGAGAGCTCACAGCAGCAAGAACCTGGAGGTGAAGGCAAAATTCTTAGAATGAAAGATGGAGTCACAAGTGGCTACCTAGAAACAGCTGCCTCTATCCTGGTCTGCAGAATTTCCGAGCAAGGGAATCTCAGAAATCTCTAAGAACTTAAAACCCAAAAAAAGGACTAATGAGAAAAGGAGTCAGGTGTGTGTGTGTGTGTGTGTGTGGAGAGGGGTGAGGAGTTGTTTTCCTACAAAGATTGAGATATTTGAATAATGCCTTGGTTGGAGTAGACATTCTAGTTTCTGAATTGAGGTTTGCATTTCAACATGACCCAAGGACTACCAATTACTTAAGAGTGGGCTAAAAAGCCATAGAATTTTCTAACTTTCCATGCAAGGGCGGGGAAAGATTACTCTGTCACATAGAATATATTGGGGCAATGGGAGATGAAAAATAAAGGTGTGGGGTTTTTTTGTTTGTTTGTTTTAATTTTTATTGGAGTAAAGTTGATTTACAATGTTGTGTTAGTTTCAGGTTTACAGCAAAGTGAATCAGTTATATATATACATATATCCACTCTTTTTTAGATTCTTTTTCCATATAGGTCATTACAGAGTATTGAGTAGACTTCCTTGTGCTATACAGTAGGTCCTTATTAGTTATCTATTTTATATATAGTAGTGTGTGTATATGTCAATCCCAATTTCCCAATTTATCCCTCCCCCCTTCCCCCCCCACCATAAGTTTGTTTTCTATATCTGTATCTATTTCTGTTTTGTAAAGATGTGTTTTGATGATGACTCTGAAGGGATACAGTTACAGATGTAACCAATAACCATTTAGGAAAAAAAAAAGCTTGCACCAAAAATAAAGTTAAAAATACAAGCACAGTGAGATAACAGGTCACTTTACACAAAAAGTAAAACGAGGCTCAAGGAGGGCTCAAATTGTTCAAGACTGCATGACTCATAAGTAGCAGACCTAAGGTTTCAACTCAACTCTCCAGCTCCTGAGCTTTTAATACCTAGGCAACATTTCCTCTGCTGCTTCCCCTCTAAGAATATGATTATGGTCCTCAAGGTCTGTTCCCTGCTGTGGTTTACAGGGATGAGTCACACTCGCCATAGCTCTGAAAGATGATTTTTGAATTTAAAAAGCTGGTGAGATGGCTCTGAACAATGGAATATAGCCCAAGGCTGCAGTTTTGTTTTATGCATTACAGCATTTTAAAGCCACTAGTGCCCTGTTCTCTAAGATGAAAGTAATATATCAGTAGGAGCTAAGTCAAAGAGAACAAGCTGGTCTCCAGGTGGCAGACAGTATATGGAGTCAACAAAAGGAGCTCTTCCTGTGGTCTATTAATAATGCAAAAGCCTCCTCCACTCTCCTCCAACTCCTTTTCCTTCTTTTCATCCTATTTCATCTTCTTTCCAAATAAATAGCCTCAGCTGACCGGCCACACTTAGGTAATCAGAGCACAATGCAATTAATGACTGTTTACAAGATTCTTGCTAGTATTTTTTTACCCTTTATAGTGTTTGGCCTTTAAAATCAAGTGAACATGGAGACTTTTTTTTTTTTTTTGGCTGTCTTTCTCTTTGACAAATGGTATTTATGCCTTTAAAACTTTTTTTGTTTTCATTCCAGAACCTTTTACTGATGAGATTTATCAAAATGCAACTGCAGATGCGCCATTGATTGTCTGAACACAAAGTGCTATTAGAATGATCATGACAAGAAAACAGTATCAAAGAGCAGCTTTAAAAAAAGCCAGACCCTTAGCTCTTTTTAGGAGGGGTTATATTTTTTACCCCCAGAGATAATTCATCAAAGTCTGTCGCCCTGAATAAAATTAGAGTTTTCTTTTAGCTCTGGTAATAGGCAAGTCGTGGAAAAGCAATGCTCAGAAACATCTGGTAAAAAAAAAAAAAATATATATATATATATATATATATATATATATATATATATACTCTCAGAAAGAGAGTTTGTGATTTTATTTCTAGTGGAGGAATGGCACCCAGGAATCAGATACGCATCTGCCCACAGAGCTGCAGTTCCTCTTCCCCAGTACATGGGGACCATTACAATAGGTACAAAGTATTAAATATTTTCAACATTATTTGATTAAAATATAGTCATAGTCTCACCCCCTTCTTCAAGCATAGGTATCAATCAGACTTCAAAGTATACGCTGAAGCAAAAAATAGTAAGAAGAGCCACGCGTGAGGGAATTTTTCTCATTCATTTCTTACTATTTTCTTTATGTGTATTTCCTTTATTTGCCTAACGTGTAGTTCCACTGAACTGTTATAAGCTTATTCGTTTTGCAGCAACATGGTCAAGCTTTGGTATATCTTGCTAGTGGCTGTCTTATCAAGGAGTTTCGTTTACTATATGATGCAGATGGTGGTCTGTAGGTGAGCCTGCTAACCTCTGACACAGCCAGCTGTTATGATGCTCGTGCCAGGCTGCCGCTGAGGCCACCTTTAGACCTGCGGTAGTGAGGACCTTGAGACCGGACTTGCAGCCCCGGCCTCTCTTCCAGGCTACATTCCAGACTGCCTGTCTCTGCCAATTCACTGTGACTAAATCTGACCTCCCTTCAAACTGGCTCTCTTCCTAATTTCTATAATTTTTAGAGGCAATGCTGTGCAGTGAAAAGAGTAGAAATGAGGTGAAAATGGGGTTGAATACAAACTCAACATTTGTTGTTTGATTGGGAGCCAGTGTTATTCTCCCTGAGGCTTATTTTCCTCCTCTGTAAAGTGTCAGTAAAAAAGACTGGAGGATTGTGGGCACTTAACAGGTTAACATTTCTAAGTGCCTATCCCAGTGCCTGGGACAACACAGATGCTGAATAATCACTCACTTCCTCCCCTTTCCCTCTCTGGCAACGACACTGCCATTGCCTACAGTGTCCAGGTTGGACATGTTGAGAGCAGTTTTTCTCCTTCCCTCTCCTTTACCCTTAATTAAAGCCAACTGCCAAGTAATTGGATATTAGAACTAGCAAGAACCTTAGAAATCATAGCCATCTGATTTATTGACAATACATAGAGACATAAGTCACCAATTCTCCTAGCAATTTGTCTCCCACGTCAATTTCAGTAACAATCATTTGGTGATGAAATTTGTTACTTGATACTTGGAGATTATATTCAACAAAAAAGAATCAACCAACTCTTCTTAGTTTAGTAATGATAGGCAAACACAGCTTCCAACTCACAAGTCAAGCTTTTTTTTGTGGCCGCGCCGTGCAGCTTGTGGGATCTTAGTTCCCCGACTGGGGATCGAACTCGGGCCCTCAGCACTGAAAGTGCCGAGTCCTAACTACTGGACCGCCAGGAAATTCCCAAACTCTATTTTCCTAAATGCTGTCCTATGGCTCTTTATGACTCAGTTTCTTTGGCAGAGTTTTCCCTGCCCCTGGTATGTCCCTTCCCTCTTTGCCATTCACTGAGGAGAGGAATACATCTCAGAGACAACTGGAGGAGAAAAGGATCATAGAAAAAAAGAACAGGAATAAAAGATAATTCCAAAGGAAACAACATCAATTTTGAAAAGCCTAAAAGTTGACTAATGAATTACAATAATACATATAGCCTCAAAACTATTTACACCATGTTTTATATATGCTAGGGCATGAGTTTGTTTGTGTCCTGTCAAGTGGTTTATAGTAGAAAATCCTAAGGGATTCACCCTACCAAGCAAAATAAGAACTAGATATGTTCATGTGTGTGTTCTTTATAACACAACTATTCTTCCTTTCCTACTCCATGCTGAACACCCATGCACAACCCAAACCTCCTCTCTGATACCTTCATCCTCTTCTCCCTCCCATGTTCTATGTACAAGAAAAAAGTAAATTATCCATAGTCAATGCATAGTACATGTGAAGGCAAGAAAAACATAGATCATGTGAAGTGTTAAGGTGTAAATAATTACATATTTTAAAAAATCAAGAGTCTATTTCTTTAATTTTCATAGCTACTGAATATACATATCATCCAGAATTTTCTCAGTAATAAAACTAGAGCCAGAAAAGAAAAAAAGACCCTAGATCTAGTGAGATCCTTATTATACTGACATCTACAATTTGGAAGGGCAACATGGAAAGTTTCAGAAAGAGCTGACCTTCAGACTTGAATGTTCTGCTCCCCAGTCCAATGCACTGATTGGATTCCATGAGGGGCAAACAAGTGGGGGAAACGACCCACCACCATCTAGGATTCTAGCGGGTTACCTCTGAAATGCGAAGGCATGCTGCTCACAGAACAGGATGGTGGCCACGAGGACTCCAAAGCTATAAAGCTTCATCCCCACGGCGATTCGCTATAAAACAAAACTCTCTGAAGAGAAGGGTCCAGGTAGCTGATTACTTAAGAGCCTTCTTTGCACACTGGTTAAAATATAATGGCATGCCCACCCTCAAAAAGAAAGTATGATAAGAGTTGTTATTCTCATTGTAGACTATCTAGAAAATGTTTAACTCTTCAGGGAAGATGAGGCCAAGAATAAAAGGATAGTAATACAGTGGAAACGTGTCTTGTTTGTTGAAGAACCATTGCCATAGAGTATTGACCCATGGATCTCAGCCCATGCTGAGGGAGGTCTCCTGTGGAGTACTAACTCATTAGGTCTTCCGTTGCTTTTCTCTTTTTCAACATTTTCAACTTACATGAAGACATAAAAGGTGAGTTTTTCAAATTTATGGCTGAGAAGGAGAGCTTATATGGAGGATTATAGGATCTCCATTCAAAGAGAGTTTTCCTCGTCCATGTGGAATGATGGCTCCACACGTAAAAGAATAAGAATGCTATGTGTGGGGAGCTCTTCTGAGAAGTAAAAGAATCAGGTAGTTGTGAATCATGTTTATTTAGGGAAGGTCACCGTAACAGCCATAACACCATAACAGTCTGAATCAAAGCCTACCGTACGTCATTCTGAAGGTAGCACCATCTAACATTTTGTCTGGTGTGAGGCCACATCTAACCTCTGTAAGTGGAAGGACCCTGGTCCCCTTCCTACATTCCCACTGGTAAGTGCATTTGAATGCCCTTGAGGTCAGGGCAGGCAAATTTGCAAAATAAATCATCCTCCCTTCAGTGGACTTCTGAGAAGGAAAGGATTGAGAGTTCAGAGCTCTCTCTGGGATTCAAAGGTATTGAAACATATTTAATGGATCGAGGTGACCGCCACTGAAACGACTGGGTTGGCCAGAAAGCTTGTTCATGTTTTTCCATTCCATAACATCTTATGGAAAAACCCGAACGAGTTTTCTGGCCAACCCAATACATTTTATATAAGAAAGAAGGAGAAAAAAGAAAATACATGCGTTTCTGCTCATTTGTGGAGAAAGAAGCACAGGCGGGATAGACCAGAAATCAATGAGATGGGTTACCTCCAGCAGGTGAGTGAAAAACAGTGGGAATAAGAAGTGGGTAGAAGAGGGAATACGAACCAGGTAGAAGAGATGGGGGGAGGGACGTTTCTGCGAGTAAAACTTTTTGAATACCTCTGTATTTTAGAACCGTGTTAATTTTTCACATACTCAAAACAACCAGTCAAGTAAATAAAACGAATACAAACCAAACCAAATGAATGTAATTTTGTTTCAAATAAATAACATAACCACACTGAAGTGGAGAGGGGGAAAAACTAACCAAAGTGAACTTTTTTTTTTTTTTTTTTGCAATACACGGGCCTCTCACTGTTGTGGCCTCTCCCGTTGCGGAGCACAGGCTCCGGACGCGCAGGCCCAGTGGCCATGGCTCACGGGCCCAGCTGCTCCGCGGCACGTGGTAGCCTCCCGGACCGGGGCACGAACCCGCGTCCCCTGCATCGGCAGGCGGACTCTCAACCACTGCGCCACCAGGGAAGCCCCACAAGGCTTTTTTGATGGACAAACATTTTTGTTTCTCTTGGGTAGATATCTAGGAATGGAATTGCTAGGTCATAAAGATATTTAGTTTTATAAGCAACTCCTGTGCCTTTTTTTTCTAGGTAGTTGTAACATTTTATACGCCCACCAACAATATATTAGAGTTCTAGTTGGTCCACATCCTTGTTACCTGACGCAGTCTTTTTCATTTCAGCCATTCTAGTAAGTGTATGGTGGTGTCTAATTTGGCTTTCATTTAAATTTCTGAGATGGCTAATAACGTTGAGAACCTTTTTTGTGCTCATTGGCGATAAGTATATGTGTGTATGTGAGTTCCAATTGTTTGCCTGATTTTTAATCAGATGGTTTGTCTTATTACTGATTTGTAGAGGTATTTATATACTCTGGACATCTATATGACACAATAAAAGGCAAAATTACAGATACAGAAAATAGGTTAGTTGTTGCCAGGGCCTGAGGCTGGGGAGGAAGGGATTCACCTACAAAGAGGTACAGGAGAAATTTTTGGAGTGGTGGGAAAATTCTCTGTTTTGATTGTGGTGGGAAAATTCTGTTTTGATTGTGGTGGTGTTTACACTGTGTACAGGCAAAATTCCTCAAACTGAACTCTTAAGTTGAATTTATTGCATGAAGAGAGAGAGAGAAGAACACAACAGCTTGATCAGATGGACTCCACCCTGGCTCACAGGCAAATCTCTTAGCTTCTCGGAGGTGCAGTTTCCCCTGCAGAAAAATGAGGTTAATTATAACCTACCTCTGAGGGCTGTTGTGGGAATTCAATGGGATAGCAGCTGAAAGTGACTGGCAAAACAGGTGTTTAGGGCTTCCTTGGTGGCGCAGTGGTTGAGAGTCCGCCTGCCGATGCAGGGGACACGGGTTCGTGCCCCGGTCCGGAAGGATCCCACATGCCGCGGAGCTGCTGGGCCCGTGAAACATGGCCGCTGAGCCTGCACGTCCGGAGCCTGTGCTCCGCAACGGGAGGGGCCGCAACAGTGAGAGGCCAGCGTACCAAAAAAAAAAACCAGGTGTTTAGTATGTCCCATTCATTAAAAAAACGATAAACCAGGAAGGGAGCTGAGAGGGGACAATGTGTTCTCTTCCCGGAGCCTTACCCAGGTCAGGTGAATCTTGGTGACAGTTGTCCTCTTCTTCTTCGGCTGCTCCCAAAGAGTTAGGGGATGAGTCACTGCCCCAGAAGCCAATCTGGTCCTGGGGGATCGATCTCACTGAATCATGTCCCCTAGGGACCAGCTAATTTGTACATTTGCTCTCCAGTCAATTTGGAACATTAGGTGGCAAAAATAATATGGCCAGTGTTTCTTCAAGAGCCGTAACCCTCTGCCTTTATTAAGACGGTGCCTAAAAGGATAACCTCCCCTGTGAATAGTGGCTGCTTTGTCTTCTCTCAATTGGAGCGGGCTGAGGATAAGGGCGACGCCACCGTGATCTGGAGGGGCCGGGACTTGGATATGCAGCTCAGGCTTACTGTTAGGTAAGCGCTGAGAGAGTCAGTCAATTTCATGGCATTTTGTCATGAGTTTAGGTGCAGCTTAGTTTACAAGTTTTCCTTTCAAAGTCTTTCAGCCATTAAAGCTGCATAATCTTGGGCGGTTTGGAGGACACATAACTGATAAATGTGTTCTCCTCCACACACTCTCCCTCATGTTTATTCATGCAGAGAGAAGCTGTTTTGGAATTTGCACAAAGTGTTGGCGTATCCGGACCCCTGTGTTTCTGAGGGGGGAGGAAAGATGATGCCATCTTGGGAGTCATTGTAGAGGGGGATTTGAGGCCCGAAGGCAGAGAACTCCATCTCAGGTTCTCATGCCCTCGCTTTGGCTACAAATACTGAGCCCGGGAGTCGTGGCACCAGGAAGGTTACTAGACACCCAGAGAGGCAAATGCTCGTCGGCTGGATGGTTCAATTGTGAAGAAAGCAGGGTTTGTCCTTGAAACACTTCCATCCCTTCATTCCCCGTTTCCAACCATTACTCCCTCTTATGCGTCTATCCACTTTTTAAGATGCTGCAGCCAGGCCGCCCCTTTGAAGAGCACCCCAGGCTGTATCCCACTGGTTCTCAAACTTGACTGGTAATTAGAGTCACCTGCGCATCTTTTAAATCTCCAGCTGCCCTGGCCACACATCAGATCAATTATATCAAAACCTCAGAGGGCGGGGCATAGACACCAGCTTCTTGTAAATCTCCTGAGATGATTCCATTGTGCAGCCAGAGGTGAGAACAGCTGGGTTGCACTAGCGCTTCTCCAGGGGTGGCCTGTGAGTCCCAGAATCTCTGAGAGTATTGGTGGAAAATGCAGACTCCTGGACCCACCAGCCCTCTCAGCACTGAACCTCAAGGTGGGATCTGGAAAGTCTGTGTTTTAACAACTTCCCCAGGTGATTCTCAAGCACACTTAAGTCTGAGAATCAGCTCTAAACCTTTCTCTAGTCCATCTGTTTCTCATGATATGGTAATTTTCCCTTTCCTTCAGCCATACTAGTCTTTCAGTTCCTCAAAGATAACCATCTTCTTCCATCCTCTGGACCTTTGCCTATTATAGCTGTTTATCTGGAAGGCACTTTGCTCTCTCTTTGCCATTAGGAAATTGGCAAAGATAACAACGATGAAGCTATAGCCCTAGAAAATCATTGTAAAGTGCATGTTTTGGAGGAGAAAAGAGTAGGCACCGAAGGGCCACAATCCCCTCCCCCTGGGACGGTTTGGTTTACTAAGTCAGCTAGCTGTCACTGGAAGTCATAGAGAGGTTGCTGCAGAGATGGTGGGAGAAAAGTCAGTAGGTTTGATGGAGGTATTGAAGGAACGAGAGAGAAGACTTAAGTGATGTGGCACCAGCTGGGGCAGATGCATGAGGGCAGCAGCCCTGGGCTGCAGGTAAGAGAAGGCAGTGCCAAGAGACACCTTAAGTTACCCAGCGGGACCAGGGACATGTAGCTTTTGGAACCTGTGGCTGGCAGTGGGCGCCACAGGGGAGACAGGGGCCATGGGGGAGAGGGACGGCAAAGGACAAGGCTGGGTGATGGGGGCTATACCCAGATGGAGGGCAGAGCCACTTTGGCTACCTCCGATGAACAGTGATGATGGGAAAATGTTAGTGGAGGGTTTTCTCAATCTCTCAAGTCTAGTGTTACTGGGAAAGTGTGATCTGATTTAAAGTTGGTTCAAATGCAACTGACTATCCACTGCAGATCTCCTTTTAGGACAGCGTGTCTCAAACTTCCATGTACACGTGAATCAAGTGGTGATCTTATTAAACTGCAGATTTTGAATCAGTAGGTCTGGGGTGGGGCTGAGATTCTGCATCTCTAACCAGCCTCCAGGCGCCCTTGGTCTTGGCCCCAAACTTAGAGCAAGGAGGTTTGAACATTCCGACTCTTAACGGTGGGCCCGTGGTCTTGCCCAATCCAAAAGTGCCTGCTGAATCATTCACTTTTACGTTGTATCGCACAGAGCTTCAGAATGAAATATTTGCATGCATTCTAATCCTCCAAAAATTAGACATGGTAGCTCTTTATTCACCAAAATACTTATTGAAATGGAACTCCCCAATTTTGACACACCGGATAATATAAAAATCCCTGCCGTTTTGCCGACCTCTCTCTGAGTTGTTAAAGGTGAGACCGTGGGTCCTGACTAGCTTATCTGTGCTTCTGTGTCTGACCTAAGGTGGGTTATTAAGTATATGTAGACTTCAGACATGAGAAAACACTTACACGATTTTCCTTTTCCTTTTTTTTTTTTTTGGTCACCTACACACAGCCGCAGTTGGTAAACTCCGGCTTGTGGAAAATAGGGGGCGAGGACACCGTGGAAAGAGCAGTCCTTGGCAGCCGAGAGTTCAATTCCTGGAATTTTATTAGGAAACCGTCAAAGGAACTAGATTTCACAAGAGGATCGGTCAGCACTGCTGACTCGTGCTGAGCATCATCTCTGGTTACTGGATCATGAGGCCGGCGGAGACGTGCCATGTCTAGCTCACTGAGACAGCACTGCCAGCATTTCATCCAAGCGCACTGGTACACTGGGGGGTTGCGGGGGGACAGAGAGCAAAGTCGATGATATCTCGGCAGCTGCTGGATGACAACAGGTACAGTAACTGCAGGGAAGTGGGCCTCGGAGCTGCCCAGGGACACTGGGAGCACAGGGGAATGTCTCTCGTGCATTAAGCATCAGTCTGAGATGGACTGGTGTAAGGTGGGCCGAGTTTCCATACATTTTAAAATCGAGACCACAGTTGTGCTCCAAGGGACAGACTAGATTGTGTGTGTGCATTTAGGTGGATAAAATCGCTAGATTGGCTGAGACTTGAAGAGCCCATCTAGTCCTACGCATTGTCTCAAGACAGGCTCTAATGGCATAATTTCCAAACAAACAGGAATCCATCCCCTTCTAAAAACTCTGCAGGTAGGTCTATTTCACAACTTTTCTCACAATGACTTCTCTCTGGCATCTCCCACAGTCAGGAAACATTTGTTCGTGTCTAATACAAATCGATTTTTCAGTTACCCAGCTCTCCTTAAAAATCTAGAAAGTGCCTGGCACTGCTGTTGACATCAACATGGTGAGGCATGGTGCTTGCCCGCTTCTCGTTAGTCGGGGCTCAGATCTTCTGCAAAATGTTGCTAATCCTTCCTTCAGAACTACTCTTTCCCCTGAGCTCCCATACTTCATTTACAAATTTGTTATGGCATTTATCCCATTCTGCTTTTGAGTACATTTTGCATGTGCTCATTATCCCCCCACTGGATTAACGTACTTTAGATGTGAAATGGAGAAGATGGGAGGGGCTCAAGGGCCCATCCCAGCTCAGGGCTCTTTGTCAAATACTTCAAGGAAACTTCACAGGAGGATTGATGTGTGACCCTACAGTGTGTAATACCTTTGCTAGAGCAGCAACTTAAGTACCCGTTACATTAAAATGAACATTCTGAGCACAAGAAGTGGACATAATATTCACGGTGGCTTTATATGCTGTAGCAAAGGATTGAAACAACCTAAATACCCATTTGTAGGCCACTGGCTAAATACAGGTTGGCACGTCCATTCAACAGAATACCGCGTGCCTGTTGAAAAGACTGAGGCAGGTCTATATTCGGCAACGTGGAACAGTCTCCAAGGTTTGGTGTGAAGAAAATGAGGTGCAGAATGATGTGTATGGTATGCTAATATTTGCAATAAAAAGGTGTGTGTGTGTGTGTGTGTGTGTGTGTGTGTGTGTGTGTAACATGTGCATAGGCTATTTCTAGAAAGATACAAAAGAAATTGGTAACAGTGGTCGCTGACGAGGAGGGGAACTGAGGTTTCGGGACAGAGGTAGTGGTGGGTTGGTAAACCAGATCTCTGGGGATAAAAACCCCTATTTGTAGAGTCTGATTATTTCTATGCTGTAAATACGCCCACCATGGCCGATTTCAAGATAACAATGGTTTAACATTGGAGCCAGTTGGAGCCAATACGAGCTGGCTTCAAAGCACATCACTAGACACGGGGGTGGGAAGGTGGCCTGCTTCCCACTGTGGACCCTTTGGTACAATTTTACTTTCTGACGTCATTCATACTTGGATGGGCTAAAATGTAACAATAAACTTTTAAATTGAGAAAAATTATCGTGTTCAGATGGCTGTATTCCTTTAGGCTTCTCGTTCTCCAAGAGTCTTAGTTTTCTTCCCTTGATAGTATTCTGCTTTCCTGTACCTGTTCGGTCTTTCTGGTCAGGACCTATCAGTGCAGTCTTATACACACAAAAACACACTTAATATTGGTAACCTCTTGATATGTAGGGCAGGCCGCTACCTCCTAAGGTGTAGGAGCTGTAGGAATGTCAGGCCAGGAAAGAGCCATCTCCAAAGAGCTGCTGCTGGTGAAGCCAGGACGCACAGCTTAAGCATAAAAGCCCAGCTTCCTAGCAGCTGTGTGGGCGAGTGACACCTGTGCAGAGCAGGATGTGACCCTGCCAAACAGATGCTTTTCTGTCCCAGCAGCCCACCCGCGGGGGCCGGCTGCAGCAGAATTCCTCAGCAAACGCCTTGCCTCTCACCCCGTGCCAGCCAAAGTGAGGCCCAGCCAGGCTAGAGAGGAAACCCCAGGCACTGCCAGCCCTAAAGATTCCTCCTCGAATCATTCTAGAAACCGTTTCGCACCAATTACCAAGTCTGGCTTTTGCTCATGACTGGGTTCAATGTATGTCTGAGAATTTGTGTCTTAAACCTTCCATTCTGGCCTGCTTTTTGTCCAACCCCCTCCAACTTACTCTTCAGCTAAAATATTTCTCTTTAGATGGCTTCCTCTGTTGTAAGCCTGTCTCACCCTGCCCGCATCAATCGCTCATCACAGCTGTCAGTGGCGTTGTTTATCCTCAGGCTTTCCTGACCAGCTGAGCGCAATGCCTGCCTCATTTACGGTGTATTCCCAAAACCGTGCACAGTGCCTGACACATTTCAGCCCTCAGTGCGTGTTGGCTGAATTAATGACATAAGTTAGAGTACACTCTGACGAAACCTTCAGAAGACATCCAATACAGGGGACATTTTATTTGGAGAGAACTTGAGCATTACTTCATTTTCATTGTCCTTTAAGGCAGTAACATGCTTCCTGGAGGCAGATGGGGGAGAACTGTCTGAGGCTACATGGCGAAGTGCAGATTAAGACAAAGCCAACCACTTTGCATTCGGACGCAGCAGAAACACAGGTCACGGGCCGGGAGAAGCCACGTGTCGGCTTCCTGAGCCCACTGCCAAGGAGCAGATCTGGGGCGATGCATTTCGATTGCTTTGAAAAATGGCTAAGTTCCACTACCTACCACCCCTAAAGAAGATACCTCATTGATGAGCCCTTCCACCACCATAGAGAGGGTCTAGTGTTGGTGCCCAGTGCTCTGTTGCTATTTAGCCTTTGGTAAGTTTTCAAGGAAAACTATTAGAGCTGCTCAAATTCACACTGTTCCTCTGGTTTTATTTTGGAATCCTTTAACTATCCAGTCATTCATTAGCTCTTTGCAAAGCAACGCAGCCAGTTCTTACCCAGCTTGACACCTGGCTAGGTATGTGTGTATGTGAGTGTGTGTGTGTGTGTTGGCGTACGGGGGTGAGGTGCGGGTCACCGGTCATTGGCACATATGGCCCCTGCGAACTTGAGGGTACCAAAAAAGTAAACATCGGTCCTATGGCCTGGCAGCAATCACGTGCACTATGATCTAAGAGCAAATGAAATCAGAGCAAGATGGTTCCCAGTCACCAGATATCCAGCCATACTAGATCTAACACACAGAGCTAAATACACGGAGAGGCAGCACCCAAGAACAGATGCTTTTTTTATGGCTCTGCACTGCCCCCTAGTGTCTTGCTGCTCAATGACACCCTCCGTGGATAGAGCCTTCCACCAAGAGTTAAGTAAGAATCTATTTGAAGGCACAGTATTCAAGATGTTAGATCTGGTCAGAGCCCAAAGCGTAGGGTTAAAAACAGAGGGCTTCCTATTGGCTGAAAAAATAAAATCTGATGACATTTGGGACCCTAGTTCTGAGAAAAGGCTCTGATGATGAGTCTTGGGTCTTCAGGTTACCAGAGACCCTTGGAGATCCCAACAGCCTGACTGATTTGTCAGATGATCCAAATGGCCCCAAGAGGAGGATGGCCAGCAGAGGTCGGCCACAGAGAAGGCAGAGTTCTGAGAGAGTGGATTGCAAAGTCACAGGGAGACAGAGCGCAGAAGGGCTACACGAAGGAGGCTCGTAACAGATCAAACGCTGGCCTCCAGAAGCCGGTTTTAGGGCTGGTCTGATGATTCTCCCCACCTGGTTCTCACCCTAAACAAGAAAGCAGCCGATTTAAGCTGGTTCGAAAGGTTATGTTAAAATTAACAACACTACGTACAGCTTCTATGCTTGACTATAATGGCAAAAGCAGAAAGGGTGCCTGGAAAATAAGTTCTTTTTGTCTCTAGATTTTCAAAGCAATCAATTCAATCATAAAAAAAAAATTTTGTAAGAGACTGGGTCTCTTGCAAAGAATAAAGCACTTTTTGTTAAATACACGAAGGCTACTTGGCTGAACAGATACACATGTTTTTTGGAACCTTGTATAACGTCACCAAGTTGAAAACTTTGGAATGGTTTGACTTGTCCCTGTGTTTCCTGGGAGCACCCAGTGCTGAGCAGTCAGAAACGCATGTGCGCCTCCAGTCCTGCCCGCTGGGCTTTATACCCTCTTCATTCCTTTCCCCATGAGGCAAGCAAACACTGTCATGACCATCTTGGGGTTCACTTCCACCAAGTCTTCTGGAAGGGCATATACTCGTGCTCCAATTTTGCGGGCCATAGAGATGGCATACCTAAAAGAGAAAAGAGGGGGAATGAGGGGAGCCTAAGCAAGTATGAAGCGGACCCCTGAGGATCATAGTTATAGTCATTCTGTATAATCTATACTATATACTCTCTACTCTGCACTATAAACTATCTGCTAGACAGAGCTCATTCCTGGTATGGCTGGAGCCAATCACTGGGTTCCTCCCGAGACTCGAGGGCAAATGCTGGCCTGACAAAGCTCCTGACTCCGCCAAACTTGCTGTCCAGCCTCGTGATAATGACCAAATTTATGATTTGTCCTTAGAGAGCTTCCTAACTAGCACCACTTTTGGTGCCTACAGCATGCTTATTCGCTTGGGCTGTACAGTGCAGAAAATGTCATAGAACTGAACAAGAGTGTGTGCTAGGGAAGGTCTGCAGACACCATTTCAACCACAGAAACATTTTTACAAGGCAGAAAAAAGGGGAAATGCACCTGTAATACCTCGACCTTACCCGTCAAGTCCTTTCTTCCTTGTTCCATTCTAATCCTCGCCTACATGTATGTGTATTTATTTATGATACTATAATAGTAGAATAACCAGAGGTTTTATTGTTTTTGTTTTTGTTTTTTTGCGGTACGCGGGCCTCTCACCGTGTGGCCTCTCCCGTTGCGGAGCACAGGCTCCGGACGCCAGGCTTAGCGGCCATGGCTCACGGGCCCAGCCGCTCCGCGGCATGTGGGATCTTCCCGGACCGGGGCACGAACCCATGTCCCCTGCATCGGCAGGCGGACTCTCAACCACTGCGCCACCAGGGAAGCCCCTAACCAGAGTTTTATATTACACATTTTTCGCATAAGATTACCATAGCTGTAGCAGAATATTTTTGCTCTGTTTATAGTTATATGAAGGTAATTTTTATTAGCTGTAGTCTAGTTTCAAATGAGCCCACACTATTACCTGGCAGTTCTTTTCTTCTCCTCATTCATTATCTAGTAACTTCTTGCAGTGGCTACTCCAGAGATTCTCCATTCCACCCAAAGCCCCATTACTCCCTTTGCTCTCCTGAAATGACTTTACTCTTACTTTATTGATCAAATTAATTTAAGAGCATGGGACCAGAGCATCCCCATTTTTTCTCCTTGTCCGTCTCTCAATCACTTCCTCTATATTAATTATTAATGAAATAAAATTAATTTTTCCATTATAAAATAGAGGAAAAATTATTAAAAAGTTAGAAAATAGAGCTTCAGACACCAAACAAACCATGCACAATCCTGCCACCATAGCCGCCTTTAGGATTCTGTATAATTCTTTTTACCCATTTTTCTAAGTAATTTTGTATCTTGCCCTTACAGGACAGTGCTTAGGAGCCCAGGCTCTCAAGTCAGATTTTGAATTTCAGTTGAACCACTTGATAATTGTAAAACCTTGGGTGAGTTCCTTAAACTTAATCACATCCCTCTTGAACATCTATAGGTTCAAGGTCTTTTTTTTTTTTTTTTTTAACTTCTGCGTCTTCATCCATGTTCTTCCCTCTGCTGCAATAGTCTTCCTAGCTCTTTCACCTGTCCAGCTCCTTCTTACTTGTCCTTTCAATCCGTCCCAGCTTAGATGTTATTTGGTAGAGCTTCCTGTCCCCTCCACAGCACCCCGGGGTCCTCCTTCCGTACCATCCCTCACACTCTACTGTAACTGCTGTTGAATTATTTCTCTTCTCTCCATTAGATTGTGCTAGACATCAGCATATCAGGAACGCACGTCCCCACTTTCCCAAACTGGGCACAGAGAGAAGGGCGCTGCTGGGATTAGATACATAGCAGGGCTGCTGGGCACTAGTCATTCGTTAACCCTGGACTTGTGTTATGGGTTGAATACTGCCCCCCCTCAAACGTATGCAGAAGACCTAACCCCTGGTACCTCAGATGGTGATGTTATTTGGAAAAAGTGTTATTTAAGGTATAGCTAGTTCAGATGAGGTCATGCTGGGGTAGGTTGGAGCCCTAATCCAGTATGACTGATGTCCTTATAAAAGAGAGGGAGAAGAGACACAGACGCACACACACACAGAGAAGACAGTTACGTGAAGTCACAGAGACACAGGGAAGGCCACGTGAAGACAGGGTTGGAGACTGGAGTGGTGCATCTATAAGCCCAAGGATGAGGGAGGTGTGGGACAGATTCTCCATCCAAGCCCTCAGGAGGAACCAACCCTGCCGACACCTTGATCTTGGACTTCTAGCCTCCACAACAGTGAGAGAAGAAATTTCTGTTGTTTGAAGTCACCTCGTTTGTGGTATTTTGTTATGACAGACCTAGGAAATGATACAGCCTGCTCTGAGAAAGGCACCACTCTAGGGTAGAAAGGCGCCTCTCTAGGGTAGAAAGGCGCCTCTCTAGGGTAGAAAGGCACCTCTCTAGGGTAGAAAGGCACCTCTCTAGGAAGGCAAGCTTTCCATAAAGACCAGATAGCAAATATTTCAGACTCTGTGGGCTTTGTCACAACTATTTCAACTCTGCTATTGTATCCGGGAAAGAGCTATAGAAACCATGTAAATAAAACCTGATGTATAAAAGCTGACAACAGACCAAATTTGGACTCTGCTGGCCCTCATTCTACAAGTATAGCAAACGGCAGTTGCTCTTAAGCTGGTGAAGACTCTGGTCTTGAACCCCACCCCTGCCCAGGCACATCCACAGATATTCACAAATAGAATGTTTATATTTGCACGCACTGTGTACAAACTCTATTCAGGAAGCCTCCCATAGATTATGATTAGGAAACTGGTTTTATGAAATTACAGGCTTGCTTATCAATCAGAAGTCAACTGTTTTCAATTTCAATTGTTTCAATTGTTATCAATCGTTTTTGTCTCGTTCCCTCTAACACCTGGAGCCTTAGACTGCTATTGCCCAGTATTGAAAATAATGATGATGGCACACAGTACGTCATGAGAAGAAAAAGCATCAACAGTGAACCTAGAAGTGTTTGCACGAAGGCACAGGCACTGGAGTTCACAGCTCCCCAGATGCCGGCTCATCCTTTCCTCCCCGACCCCAGGTTTATTTACGTACTTTGCATTGTTGAGTTTCTCTTCATCGTTCAGGTTTTCTGTCTTCAGGAGGTCATAGTTAATGGAACCTGGTTGAATGGCATCAATGAGATCCAGGACGGGCAGACTTGTACTAATCTTTGGGTCCTGCATAGAGAGAAAGCATGGGTTTTAACAATATGCTCCCAAGTTACTTCTATTTGGCTCAAGGAAAGTGAGTGGTGCTTTCCTCTTAAATACAAATATATACATCCTGGTGTGGGAAATGCCACAGTGTCGCACATGGTGTTTCAAACCAGTGGTCATTTCTGTAGGGGCGTCACTAGTAGCCTCCTGGTGGTTCACTAAGTGGAGGAAATCCATTGTCTGCCAACAGGCAGGGAGTCAGTCCCAAATAGTGAAGGGAAGGAAGTTAGAGCAACTAGAGAAAAGCAGAGAGGTTGATATATAGTATGTTTCATTCAAGTACTGGTTATTAGTAGAGGAAGGGATGATTTGAAAAAGAAACCATCAGAAAAGAGAGACTAAAGACATTAAGAGGAACCCCGATTCATTTTCAGGGGACATCCCAGAGGTGACAGGCAGGGAGAGTGATGCGGGCTCAGTTGGATGAGATTCAGTGAATGCTCCTTTCCTGGGGACCTTAGGGAAAGAAAAGGGTCCATAGGTCCAGGTAGACAGTGACAGCAATTATGTGATCAAATGCAATGACTGCAACTAATATCCATTGGTGTCTCACAGTTTGCTCAGCACTTTTTATAGGTTATCTCACTTATTGCCACAAGCCTTGGATGGAGGCATCTAATCTTAATTTACAGCAAGCAAAGGGAGTTTCTGAGGTTAAGTGGCTTGCTAATAAGTGGTGGGGCTGGGATCTGAACCCAGGTATTCTGACTTAAAATCTTGGGCTCTTTCTTTGGCGTCTGTAAACAGTTTGATGGACACACGCAAAGCTGTGAATGCTTTTTTTTTTTTAAAGGTTCTACCTGATTTTTTTTAAAAAGGAACATTATTTATTTATTTTTTTGGTGGCGTTGGGTCTTCATTGCTGTTGCGCGGGCTTTCTCTAGTTGCAGCGAGCGGGGGCTACCCTTCGTTGTGGTGCGCTGGCTTCTCGTTGTGGTGGCTTCTCTTGTTGCGGAGCACAGGCTCCAGGCACGCAGGCTCAGTAGTTGTGGCTCACGGGCTCAGTAGTTGTGGCTCACGGGCTCTAGAGCGCAGGCTCAGTAGTTGTGGCTCACGGGCTTAGCTGCTCCGCGGCATGTGGGAACTTCCCAGACCAGGGATCGAACCTGTGTCCCCTGTGTTGGCAGGCGGATTCTTAACCACTGCGCCACCAAGGAACTCCCTGTGAATGCTTTTAAGGTGTAAATGCACAAAACTCTGCACCTGTGAGTACAGACATGCCGAGGCAACTGTCTGTCACCATCTGAGCATAGTCAAATTCAAACACCTCAGACCTTGCGGGTCCAAGTCAGAACCAATTCTAACAAAGAAACAAGACACAGGACCCCTGCAAGATGCTAGGTCTCCAGCACTGGCCCTCTGTAGAGGTAGCATACTATTTTAAAAGATAGAACGGGTCCATTTTTATTTACTTCTGGGTTATGTAAGAACTACCACAAAATTAAGATCAATATACATATAATCGTAATCTAATTTCCACCATTAGCCTGAGCTTCTGTCTCCATAGAACTTTTTGGTAAAGAAGCACAACGGAAACAAAACGCAGAGATTTGAGTTTCACCTTCTTTCCCGCTTCCTCCCTACAGTCTTGGTGGGCTGACAGGCAGCGAGATGGCCAGCAGCTGGCAGTGTTCATAGGTGAGGAGGGCCCAGGACTGTTTCTGCAATGGTTAATCGGGGTGCGCTGTGCTCGGTTTTTGAAGGGTTTCACTTAAAAGCAGTGTGGGGCTAATCTGACATTTTCCTTTTGTGGTCCTTTTGACCTAATCAATTCCGCAATGACTCAGCGGGAAGACAGGAGAAAATTAGCCCAGAGCATCACAAGAAGCAAAAAATTGCCAAACATTCCCAAGAGTGAATCCCCACAGGATCACCCCGGAAGCTGCTGGGTAAGGAAATGGGATGCATTCCGGTAAGGTGGCAGCTGTTGTACAGAGAGACGCATGCCCGGGGCTATTCACTTCATAGCCATGGTCAAGTGACCTATAGATACCCTCCACTCTATAACCTCACCTCGCAGGTGAAAGGTGCTTTCCCTCCCTGATGGACACCACCTGTAGCTGTAACCTCAGGAGTTCAATGAGCCCCCAGTTTCCTCACTATAAAATCAGGAAAATGGTGGGACTTCCCTGGTGCTTCAGTGGTTAAGACTCCACGCTCCCACTGCAGGGGCCGCGGGTGGGATCCCAGGTCAGGGAACTAAGATCCCGCATTCCGCCCAAAGCAGCCAAAAAGAGAAAAACATCAGGAAAATGGTGAAGCTGTCTTCATCATGTCTGTGAAGAGGAAATGAGGAGCCCCCCTGTCACCAACAAGGAGCCCCTAGTACTGAGACCGCGCTCCATCGTGGGAGCACCGCTCTGCTGTACTGTTCGCCACCGCCTTTCCAAATCTTCTGGAAGGACTTGCTCACATCTGTCACCAGCCTCCACTTCGACCTCCAGACCAAACGGATGGTAAGCAGAGGGAGGACAGAGCTGGCCGCTTCCTGTGCTGAGCTCACAGGGACTGGGCACTCCTGGTAGAGCCCAGCCTACAGATATACCTTCTGCCCTTTCTGGGAGGGGAGAGATTTTCATTTTTTTCTCTTGATTTTGAGGGAGAGGATTGATAGCATGATGAAATGCCTCACCCGCCCTGTTAATATAACTCTGAAGGGGGTCCCTCTCAGCCATCCTGACCTTTAAGCCAGGAAAATGTAGTTAAGATATGACGCAGACATTATACTGTCGATCAAGTGCACAGGGCCCTTGAGGAAGGATCCAGCTAATGTATAAAACATGAGTGAAGAAATGTAATAAAATGTCATGCTATTATTAATAAAAATGGGATTTGGATACAAGTAAACAACTGCTTTTTTCTCAGAAAAAAAGACATCCCATGGGAGATCTCTTAGCATTTTACATTTCACCCTCATTATGTTAACAATCTGAACCATGGAGCTATGCACATTTAAAAAACATTATATTTTACATTACTTTGGAAGAACAACATCTAAAATCCCGTGTAAAAAATGATCGGGTTTTTAAAATTAATTATTATGGGAGAAAACGACAAGAAATCTGTCAATGAAATGGCCTATGAACGTCAAAACAATAATGGAGGCTTCCCTGGTGGCGCAGTGGTTGAGAATCTGCCTGCCAATGCAGGGGACACGGGTTCGAGCCCTGGTCTGGGAAGATCCCACATGCTGCGGAGCAACTAGCCCCGTGAGCCACAATTACTGAGCCTGCGCGTCTGGAGCCCGTGCTCCGCAACAAGAGAGGCCGCGATAGTGAGAGGCCCGCGCACCGCGATGAGGAGTGGCCCCCACTTGCCGCGATTAGGAGAAAGCCCACGCACATAAAAGAAGACCCAACACAGCAAAAATAAATAAATTAATTAAAAAAAAAAAAACAATAATGGGTCATTCAAGCAAAATCAAAACGGGAGGGGGAGCCTCAAAGACCTCACACTGAAGGTCACTCTTGAAAACAGAGTGGAAGCAATAAAGATAAGCATATGCTCATGTGGCCGCGAGCAGGAGACACGCACGTTACCTTGAAACTAGAGATGGATGAACTTTTCTCCGCTTCCTTCAATGTTTCATTCACCCAGTTGACAATAGTGTCATCGTTGACCTTCTGCCCACCTCCAAGTTCTTCAAGAATATTCAGTGTGTACCTGAACAAAATCAAGAATGATTTCTGGAGAAAAGTTGCTAAATAATTCACTATTGTACAGCACAGAGAACTTTATCAATACTCTGTAATGACCTATACGGGAAAATAATCTAAAAAAGAGTGGATGTATGTATGTGTATAAGTGATTCACTTTGCTGTACAGCAGAAAGTAAGACAACATTTTAAATCAACTATACTCCAATAAAAATGTTTTAAAAAAGAATTCACTATTCACAGAGAGTCGCCAGCATAGAAAAGTTTCCTTTTTCCTGTCACAGAAGATGGCCTGAACACCATTACATCTGAGGAAAAAAGAATATGTAATGACATTAGTTCCTTTTAGAATAACAAAATAGAACTTTATACTTAGAGTCAGATGCAGAGCGAATACCACTGTCATTGTACAGAGAGAAAGCAGAAGAGAAGCAGGGAAAGGAAAATGAAATAAAGGATTTGAACCAGTGATGCTTTTCTTAAAGGAACTATGAAAATCAAGGAACAATTCAACGTTAGAAAAGCCCAAGCACTTACATCCGGAAAAAACTATAGTTCAAAAAGCTACATGTACCCCAATGTTCATAGCAGCACTATTCACATTAGTCAAGACATGGAAACAACCTAAATGTCCATCGACAGATGAATGGATAAAGAAGATGTGGCACATATACAATGGAATATTACTCAGCCATAAAAAGAATGAAATAATGCCATTTGCAGCGACATGGATGGACTTAGAGATTATCATACCAAGTGAAGTAAGTCAGACAGAGAAAGACAAATATCATATGATATCACTTATATGTGGAAACTAAAATATGACACAAATGAATGTATCTATGAAACAGAAACAGACTCTCAGACATAGAGAACAGACTTGTGGTTGCCAAAGGGGTTAGAGGGTGGCCGAGGGATGGATTGGGAGTTTGGGGTTAGGAGATGCAAACTATTATAATAGAATGGATAAACAACAAGATCCTACTGTATAGCACAGGGAACCATAGTCAATATCCTGTGATAAACCATAATGGAAAAGAATATGAAAAAGAACATATATATATTTATAACAGAGTCACTTTGCTGTACAGCAGTAATTAACACAACATTGTAAATCAGCCCAGGCAGCCAACATAATAAAGAAAAAATATAAAAGAGTTTCCTCTGTGTATCACAGAAGTAGAAATATTGGGAATACACAGTAATCTCTAGTTAGTCTCTAGTTTGAGGGTAAGAATTGCCTTAGATACATACTGTTATGAGAAGTGGGTTTTGCAGGGGAAACATTAAGAAGATGCTTCAAGCTCTTAAAATTCCATGGAGCAGGGCTTCCCTGGTGGCGCAGTGGTTGAGAGTCCGCCTGTGGATGCAGGGGACACGGGTTCGTGCCCCGGTCCGGGAAGATCCCATATGCTGCGGAGTGGCTGGGCCCATGAGCCATGGCCGCTGAGCCTGCGCGTCCGGAGCCTGTGCTCCGCAACGGGAGAGGCCACAGCAGTGAGAGGCCCGCGTACCGCAAAAAAAAAAAAAAAAAAAATTCCATAGAGCAGAGAAGACTCACCATTCCCCAAGGTAATCTCTCTCAAAGAGTAAACAGAGGGAGAGAGCCAAGCAGTAGGGCAGGTGGGCAGGTCTGCTGGCCTCACGGTTCAGTCTTGTAAGGGGGGAGAGTCAAATTACCCACGAAAGACTAGAATTTCAGTGTGTGTTGTCCAAAATGAAACTCAAGTATTGTGCCATTGAGTCCTGTCTTGAGGGCCTCCCTAAATGAGGTCACCCTCCACTTGGGTGCCCAGGGTTTTGCTCATTACATAATCCATCGGATATCTTCCTCCAGTTACGGCTTCTGCACTAAACACAGTTCTTCCACAATGGTTTCCGAGTGTAATCTTGGAAACAGGAGCAATGCCCTGCTTCCTTCAGGTGAAAGCACTTTCCTATCATTGTCGATGGGGAGGAAGAGGGTTTCTGCAACTTTTCTTTATCAAAACAGTAAAATCGTGTGGACCAATCCGGCATCCAAGTCCTCTCAATGACACCTCCCCAGACTCCCTCACATCAGCTGGCTCCTCTTCATTCTGCCTTTTCTAAACTACTGTTCCGGTCATGTCATTTAAAGTGACTCTCCGAGGCCCAAAGAACACAGATCAAATTCCTTAGAATGGCACACGAGTCCTTTTGCAATTTGACCTGAGTGTCCCTTGTCAGTGCCTCTCTCATTTCCTCCTTCCCCTCCTTCTTTGAGGCTTTATGGTCACACACACTCACGCTCTCCCAGCTGCACAGGACCATCAGCAGCTCACCGACCGCACCATGCGTCCTCCTGCCTCCTGCTTCCATGACTCAGATGCGTGCTCTGCCTTGGATGTCCTTCCTCTCTAGTGAATTTCTAATCCTGAGAACAAGTCCCAGTTCAAGCATCATTTTTCTGACCCATGCAGTATATTAATCATTATTGCTACACTTGCTTCCAACCTGTTTCCCAGAGCTTTTCATGGAGTTGATGTGCATGTCTCTCTGCCTACCTTGTGCCCTTGGACAGAGTCCATAGACCATATTCATCTCAGTGCTTTCACGGGTTAGCAGAGTGCCCAGTACATACTGGGCATCTAGCAAATGAAAGAGTAGAGTAGTAGATGAAACGAACAGAATGATTTTCTCCCAGGAAAAGCAAGGAGAAAGTCAAGATGGGAAATGCTTAGTCTGGGCCCAGAGATGGGACCAAAGTGCTAAGGAATAATGAGTACAAATGGGATAAGTTCCAGTTAGATTTTCAAAATATTACTAGTTTGGAAAAAGGCCTGAGGTTTGATCATATCATTTATGTCATAACCGGCTTGTTTCCTAACAGCATGTGCATTAAGTTACCAGCATTTACTATACCATGTAAGAATTTCTGCCTAGTCCACTCATTAAGAGATGGTGGGTTAGCGTTTGTTTCATCAGGTCACGTCCATAAATAACCTGAGAAACAGACTAGGTTTAATCTTCCAGCAGCCTCACTCATCTCAGGACCAAACTCTCACTTCCCTTTGCCAGGAGGCCCAGGCTGCTTTGTTGACTCTCTCCAGTGGACAGGAGCAGTGCTTTCAAGCCACTCCTTGAGTGAGGGAAGAAAATGGTGCAGACGAGAAGCTCACCTTTATACAAAAGTCTATTCATGCAAATATAAAAGGCCACAAAGGGACAGGGAAACTTAGACACAGAACATCCTGGAGGCAGCTGACTGCATCCAGCGGTCTGAGAATAGTCCCTCATGGTGGTACACAGTACTAGGGAGCACAAGTTGTCCTTCTGCCACCTCCAGGGAGATGTGGAGGTTTAAAAGGAATCAGACACCTGCTTGTAAGGACATCAGAAAAACAAAGGGAAGAAAGGTAAAAATTTAGGTTGGAGACTCTGGTCTAGAAAGTCCATGAAGCACCAAATGTAGATTCAAAATTGAAAACAAAAATCAATTTGGCTTGTGTCTTCCTAGGATTTTCCTTGGGAGATAATCATTCCTTATCATGAAACATGTTTTGGGGGGACTGTGCTATTATTAAATGGAACCCTGCAGACAAGATCCCAGTATCTCTGGTGTTTGCACACCACGCGGTGCCGAGAAGCCCTCTGTCAAAATGAAATGGCCCCGTGAGCTCCAGCTTAAGCCAGGGCCTCATCCAGCAGCAGACGATGGGTGGGGTGCGGGGCTGGAGAAGCTGTGATCATGACTTGTGTGATTTCCTGCCATCAGACACTTGTGTTATTTATTTAACATGTGACCCAGAGGGACATACCTCAGTGTTTTGTTTTTCAGGGACCTATCCCCAATTCACCATCCACAGCCTGTTTGATCTGGGGAGAATTTCCTCCTTGGCCTGCCTCAGCCTCTTGATTCATCTGTTGGAGTCTAACTATTGTGTCTGTCTGCTGGCAGCCTGCTTGCCTCAGGCTTTTGTCTCCAAACTTAGACACGTGCCTGCAATTTGCCACCTTTCCAATCTGAGAACGACTTCCAGGCTACTGAAGGGGAAAGGGAGGCTTAAGCTTTCATTTGTTTTTAGAGGGAAAAATGACATGCCATTTATTGTCCAGATAAATGACCAAATTAGCACATCTGTGAAACCCAATGAAACAAATTCCAGCTAGAACTGGCTCTAAATTTATTAGATCTGTTCATGTGTGGCATACAGAGAAAAAAAAAGTATCCTTCTGGTGGCATTTACATCATTATCAGTCATTTCATCACCTTTCACAGTAATGTATTTCTCTGTCCATTTTCTTATAGGCACAATTCTTATATAGTAAAGACACATGAGAAATATGACTTATTTACCAGGTAGAGACACAGCAGCAAACTAGCCCTTACCATATATATACTAGCCTTAAACTATGATGTTGGGTCACATTTTTATAAAACTTCCAGAACGAAGATCATATTACAAAGTGATTTTCAGATATTATGAAATTCAAAATAGAATAGAGTTGGCCTGAGTTTTCTTTTCATTTTTTTTTTTTTTTTTTTTTTGCGGTACGCGGGCCTCTCACTGTTGTGGCCTCTCCCGTTGCGGAGCACAGGCTCCGGACGCGCAGGCTCAGCGGCCATGGCTCACGGGCCCAGCCGCTCCGCGGCGTGTGGGATCTTCCCGGACCGGGACACGAACCCGCCTCCCCTGCATCCACAGGCAGACTCTCAACCACTGCGCCACCAGGGAAGCCCCCCTGATTTTTCTTTTAAAGTCACTAAAATAGAAAATATCAAAGATAATTTCATCTTCAAACCCATGAGTCAATTTAACTGTTGCAACTAAAAAGACTTTTGCTTTGGTTTTTAAAGCAATCAGTACCAAAAGCCAGTCTGTTAAGAATTAAAAACACATGTGAAAGAAAATAGAGAGTAGTTCAGAAATCGTTTCTACAAATACACCGGTGAGAACAGCACTTAGGAACTTTCAGTGATGTTCTAGATACATGCAGTGAAATAGAGGCTGAAGTTTCTTTAGCTCTGGAGTTTTCTGTGCCAGAGAAGCCTTATGACATCTGCCTTCAATCATTAAACAGATCCCAGTTGAGAAAAGAGTAACGGGGCATCATACTTGATAAAGCAAATGTAAATCAGGTAGTTAAATTGATTACGATCATTTCTGATCACCCTACATCACCTGGAGACACTGACATGATTACTCCAAGGACCATTATAAATATTAGGATCTGCAGACAGTGGCCTGGGAGTAAAGCGGCAGTGCTCAGGGACAAACCCTCGTCTCTGCCGTTACCTTGTTAGACATAATGTAATGTGACATATGGTTTCTCGGGCTTCCTTCCAGGTAGAAAAGTGAATTAAGTTACACTCACATAGGTTCTAATTAAGGAGCGGAAGACTTCTGCCTGGTCAGAGCTATCAGTAAAGGGGGAAAGAGCAAAGCATGGAAAAGTAAACCTGTTCATGCTTACAGATTTGCTGTCTAGAATTCTTCCCAGGCTCGTGCTTTTGTACCCAAAATTGTTTACTTTTCTCACCATTTATTTTCTATTTGTATATCTTATTATATTCTACTATTGCTTAAATAATATGGCCACATAGCTCTCACATTAATCGATTTTATGTTTGACTCTAAAAGGTATCTGAAGTTCTCTGTTAAGGAAGTAGCAGGAAATTCTGCTTTTGGTCACGATGGAATAACAGGGACCAGTCTACCTTTCTGCCTTAAACACATAAAGCACAATGAAAAACTATGAAACGATGTTGTTCAGACACTGGCCAACAGGAAGCAGAAAGCAGTGGTCCCCGAGAGAAGGGAAACAAATGTGGTAAACCCTAAGATTGTCCCAGATTATTGCATGGAGAGTTTCCAGGCTGCAGTGCAGGGAGAGAGAACTCAAACAGAGCATGACAGTGACCCTGAGCCAGGCGGACAGGGTTGAGAACTCAAGGAAGCCAGGGCGCTAGAATGTGTGGGGCAGAATAGCAGAGAGAAGAGAGCTGCCTGGAGAGGACAGTCGTCTAGAAAGAAAGCTCCCGAGATCTTCAGAGGGTTTGCCTCAAGGGTTCAGCTGAGTGCTACTTGGAGCATTCATGTGAGGAAATTACCAGAGGCTGGGAAAAGAACTTTTAGAAATGAATGGGCAGAACAATCCTTGGAGTTCACACAGGGGCTGGCATAAATTTGGTCCCTACCAGGCAGAGTGGAAAAATCTCATGATATATGGAGCATCAAGTAAAGTACTCAGAAGAGATTATCTCAGTATTGAGAGACAAAATTAGCTCGAGATTAATTAAGATTTTAAGTAAGCCCCCAAAGGATCAAATTGTGCTTAAGTAACTTAACTGCATCCCAGGACAAAATTCAAGAATATTTAAAGGAATACAGAAATATCTAGCACACAGCAAGGTAAAATTCACAGTGCCTCACATACTATGAAAAATCAGTAGGCATGCAGAGAAGCAGAAAAGTATGACCCATAATGAAGACAAAAATCAGTTAATAGAAACAGACCCAGAAATAACAGCTATTACAATTATATTCTATATGTTCAAGCGTGTTAAGGAAAGACGTAGAGGAGATGTCAAAAAGACCCACATCAAATTTCTATACACGGAAACTATTACGTCGGAGATAAAAAAAGTATACACCAAATGGAATTAATGGTAGACATTGTAGAAGAAGGGAGTGGTGAATTTAAGACAAGGCAATAGAAATGATCCCAAATGAAAGAGAGAGAGGAAAAAATGAAATATAAAGGAAAAAGATGATTTGAGCGTCAGTGAATTTTGGGACAACTTCAGATGACCAAATAAATGTGTACCTGGAGTTCCCAAAAAACTAGAGGGTGGGTACAGGAGTCATATTTGAAGAAATAGAGGCCAAGATTTTTCCAAATTTGGTGAAAACTGTAAGCCCACAGATTCAATAAGCTCAAGAAACCTCAAGCACAAGAAATACCAAAGCACATCATAACCAAATTACTTAAAATGAGTGATAAAGAGAAAATCTTAAAAGAAGCCAGAGGAAAAAAGACATATTACATACAGAGGAACAAAGACAGGAATGACAACAGATTTATCATTGGAAATGATGCAAGCTAGAAGAGAGTGAACACATCTTCAAAATAGTGAAAGAAAAAACTATCAATCTAGAATTGTACACTCAGATAAAATACCTTTCTAAAATGAAAATATAATAAAGATTTTCTCAGACAGACAGAAGCTGAAATAATTCCTCGCCAACAGATGCACACTGCTAGAAATATTTCAAGTAGAAGGCAAATGATATGAGATTGAAATCTGGATCTACACCATGGGAAGAAGAGAACCTGAAATGACAGATATGTAGGGAAATATAGCATATTTCCCCCCTTATTCTGAAAGCCCCTTTAAAAGATAAGTGACTGTATTTACACAAATCAGTTAAAAGTTAAAGGATGGAAAAAAGATGTGCCACGCTAAACTAATCAAGAAGAAGCAGGACTGGCTGTATTAATATCAGGAAAAATAGGTTTTAGAGAAAAGAATATTACCAGGCATAAACAGGGTCACTCCATAATGGAAAAGGGTGATTCATTAAGAGAACATAACAATCTAAAACACTGACGAACCTAATAACAGAGTTTCAAAGTACCTGAAACAGAACTGTCAGAACTAAACGGAAGAAAAAAATAAAGCAGGACTGCTCTGCCAACATTCCTTTGGTTTTAAGTTTAGCTTAAAATATAGTTTTATCAAATTAAATCACAACTCTGAAATTTGCAAGTATTTTTCTAGATGAAGAATACATTCAATAAAATGTCATTCCCCCGGGTTGCATTTACCTTCTCATTAACTGCCAAACCAAGGCCAATGTCAGAGTGCGGTTTCCTTCATTGAGATCTTGTCCCCCAATGCCCACCAGGGAGAATTTCGCTTGATTCTTCCCCAGTTCCACTGCATAGTTACAGTTCTCAAGCTGTTAATGAGCGGGAAGGGAAACAATCTAACGTCAGCATCTCGCTGATGATAAATACCCGAGAAAATAAGATAATAAAGACACGAAATGAAACAATAAGGTGAGATTGACTGATCTCTCAAGCCTCGCCTGGTTCTGCAATTCCAGGATTCTAAGTTAGTCAAATGATTTTCTGTCTTTCCTTAAATCGAACCCCTCACTCCCGCCAAAAACATATTCATAGTGTACTTTAAGTGCAAAACCAAAATGAATTATGATGATGAACATTTTCATGGCTATATCACACTACAGAACTAGACAGCCATACTAAGTGACCTGTCTATAATGTTCCTAAAATAGCTGAGCTCATAGAGATTGACACAGAACATCTGAATTCTCCATCCTACACGCACACGGTAGACCGACATGTGGGACAGGTATTCCTGTGGCTGTGACTCATGCATCATTGGGTCACAGGCACGAGAAATGGTGGGAAATGTTCGTGCCGACCCCGTGGCTGCTTTTACAAAACAATGTGTTCCCATTACGTTGACACTAGACATACTATTTGTACAAGTCAAACTGTTACTACAAGGCTTCGATTCTTTAGAAAATTAGAATGATGATCTTGCTGGGGCAAAAGCAACCCTGCAGCTCTGCTTGCTCGAATTATCTCAGTTAGAATTTTTACATCATAAAGTTTAAAGACATCCAACATGGAATTATAAATAAGTAATCAACTGAAATAATGAACTCACTTTAATAAAACCATTCAGGTTTCTGATTGCAGTACTCTAATTGAATCCATGGATAAACAGTTATCTAAGTTTGGCCTCCTGATAAAGTATTCACAAGGTACTCTTGCAGGCTTATGACTTCACCTGCCTAACAGAACATCAGAAGAGTCATTGTTTGGGATTTCCCTGGTGGCGCAGTGGTTAAGAATCCACCTGCCAATGCAGAGGACACGGGTTTGAGCCCTGGTCTGGGAAGATGCCACACGCCGTGGAGCAAGTAAGCCCGTGTGCCACAACTACTGAGCCTGTGCTCTAAAGCCCGCGAGCCACAACTACTGAGCCCATGTGCCACAACTACTGAAGCCCGTGCACCTAAAGCCCGAGCTCCGCAACAAGAGAAACCACTGCAATGAGAAGCCTGCACAACGCCATGAAGAGTAGCCCCTACTTGATGCAACTAGAGAAAGCCCGCATGCGGCAACGAAGACCCAACGCAACCAAAAAAAAAAAAAAAAAAAGTCATTGTTTACCTTCTTCATATTGCCCCCCAGTTTGGGGTATGGTGGTTTGTTTACTCTGTTCCAATCAACAGGGACTTTAATCTTTTCATAGAGCTGGAAGATGACCAGGGCATCTGATAAGTCACTGAACAAAAACAAACACAAAAGAATTCTCAGATACTCAGCATTTATGAAGCTCCTGCAGCGGGCCAGGCAATTCCTTCTATATTAGCTCAAGGAACATTCCCAGCAACTTGGCAACAGTGGCATCAGTAGCTCCATCTTTAGAGGTGAAGAAACCTCGACTCAGAGAAAGGGAGGGAATTTACTGGGGTCTCCCCCAGGTGTGACCACCATTGCCCCTTCAGCAGAAACACGCAGCCTCCAGAAAAAGAAATATGGCTCTAACAGATGGCATAGGAGATACAACCACAAACTGAACATTTACTGTTTGGCCTGCTTCTGAGCAGATCTTGGGTTTACAACAGGGATTCCATTTGTCCTTTTGCTGCTGGGTTATGATTTTTGTACTAAATACACAGCAAGGTTGGTGTATGGAAGTGAGTTTCTTAACATCTGCTGCTCAATGTGGCATTTCCCCCCTTCTCCCCGAGGTGCACACACTTTGTAAAGAGAATTGCACACCACAGTGGTATTTGAAATCTTGGGGATCTTTCCAGGTCTTGGTACCTCATATTAAGGAAGAGTCTCCCAATATTCTTACCTGTACAAATGATTGACTCGAGGGCTTACACCCAAGGAGTTCATCCAGTTCCTAAATGTCCGCTCTTCTCTTGTCTCACCTAAATGAATGAAGACCAGTTATCTTTCACGTACCTAGAAAATATGCCTTTTTTTATGATCAAAGTTTAACTAAAGAAGCTGTAATAAACACTGAAAGTAGAAAAAAAAAAAACCTAATGGATTTGGATTGCTATTCTGTGTTAATTTTTTTTTCCATTTCAATTCAATGAGTATCTCTAGAGCATCCATTAGTGGTGCGCAAGCGCAAGATCCTGTGTGGGGAAACTCTTCAGGGCTGTCCCTCAAAGGCTTACATTCTTTCTGGAAAAACAAGTATTTTAGGCATCAAAGAGGGATCATGCAAGCTAGAGGGCTAAAATATGAGGTAGATATTTATATTTGAGTTGAGATAAAGGAGAGAATTTTATGGGCTAAATTTGGAGGGAGTGCAATCTGAGCTTTACCTTAGAGGGTTAGTAAAATCTGGATACTAAAGAGGAAAGAGGAGAGGATCTGGGGGGATAAGTAAGGAGTGGAAGTAGGAGATTGTGTAAATATGAACACAAAGGGAGCGATAGGCAAGGTCTGTCTTAAAACCATTAGGAACTGATTTTTCAGGGATCTGTGTTGTATAGGCCACAGAGACAAGGCTGTCTAGTGGCTAGAACCAGAATCAGGGATCTTCGGATGCCAGGTAGCAGATTTTGGTTGATATATTAGACAATGACAGTCATTATGGGTTCTTTTTTTTATTACTATGATAAATTCTTGAGCGAGGCGGAGATATAACGAAAGCTGCGCTGTGATGTGCTCGGCAGCAGTGTTTAGAAATACTGAAAGGCAATATGCATTTAAATTAAACACACGGAGGGGGTAGTGTTTGACACCAGCACGTGGGCACATTCCAGTGCTTGACGGATGGAGGAGTAGGCCCCTAAGACCTAGTGAAATAGTTGGTGTATGACTTAATAAGAGTCCGGAAGAGCCGAAAGGAAAAATAACAATCTAAAGGTCATTCTGTGGGAAGAATTATTAGTATTTGTTGATTCAAGAGATTTTGGCGTGAAGGAGAGGAAGATATCAAAGTGGAACCCAGAGTTTTGGTCACTGAAGAAAAAAAATGGTATGATTAATGGAAATGGAGAATTTCTAAAGGAGAGTAGATGGAATGGGGGCAGGGGGTAGAGAGGCAATGCGGGAAGGGGAAATGATCAATTCTGTCTTGTATATGCTGAATTTCAAGCGATGGTGATGGACCCAGATCTGGATGATCTAGAGACAGCTAGAAACGGGTGATTAGAGGGCTTGACGTACATATTTGGTAGTCAACAGAATGCACAGACCCCTGACCACTGTTTATCAAATCATACAAATGCAGCAGCGTTGGAACACAGATTGATTTTGCACTTCCAGCTAGAGTAAAGCGCTGCAGAAAAGGATCAACCAATTCTTTAAATCTGGATTTTCTTTCTTTGGTGACATTCATTTATTATTACTTTTGTATTGATTTTCTGTCTCAATATCAGGACAATTCATGACGAAAAAAAGAAAAACATCTCTGGCACTATCACCTATTAGAACTTGACTAAAGCTGTGTGATTTTTTTGTCCAGTCTTAGGGCTTTAACCTCCTAAATGTAACGGTCATGGATTCTGCCTCAAAGTATTATTTTGTGGCCCCCATTATCCAAATCAAAGAAGCAAAACAAAAATCTCAGTAAGCATCTCTTAACATAAGTTAAATATCATTTTTAAATGATGAGTGGCTGCAATTTCTTGCCTCTAGGAACTAACACTCAGTCCATTAAGTACATAAATTAGGTTTTGGGAACTCAGGATTTATTTCATCTGATAATTAAATGCATTGTCTTCCCTAAAACATTTAATTCTGATAATGGATGAAGCCTATGTATAATGGATGTGATATAATGGTATTTGATTATTCCTGTTTGTCTGTAACTGACTTGATTCATCTATTTATTCTCTTTGTTATGTACCAGAGAATTGATGACCTGTTTGCAAATCTTCCACGTGAGGGGCTTATGTTTGCTTAGGAGGTGATTTTGAATTGCCCTTGAATTAGAATTGTGACTGCTTTTCCGAACATTTAAGCAACCAACTTCCAGTTACCTTCAAGGGCCCCCCAGTCGATGTCCTGGTTCTCTGGTTTGTGCAGGGCAGGGTATCTGTTAAAGAGGTTGGCAATAAAAGCCAAGTTCAACTTGGGGTTCCCTCGGACAACATCTGTAGCTGTGACAAACTGCCGGCAGCCCAGCCTCTCCGCCTGCTGCAACATGCATTCTGCCCTCTGGATGTCATCCTTCTCCTGCAATGAAAAAGGACAGACGTCTCAAGGCTGGGTCAAAGCCTCTCCAGGCACAAAGTAGACATGGATAATAATATGAAAAAGAGATGGGAATCTTACTGAAACCCTTAGTATTCAACCTCAGACAGACACTTAAAACAGCAAATTATCACTTGTATTTGCCTGAACCAAAATCAGAACGTCACAAGTAAAAGGAATCTCAGAAGTTAAGTAATCAAGTCCTTCCATCTTTATACAGAACGGAACCATTTCACATGAATAGTTGGTTGTCTTGTTTTTAAAGAGATTCAGTAGATTCTACAGTTTTATCATTTAAGTTCACCTTAATTATTTTCAACCATTAGGTTTCCTTTTTATCATCTTCTTGCATAGACCTCATGAAAAATGTTCATTTATTAAGGAATAAATTATATTCCTATTTTCAGTTCATCAAAGATATTTACATCTGCCAACAAGAACTTCTGATTGGTTTAACCGCCTTTCCCACAATTAGTTGGTGTACTTGCAGCTCAGACAAAATGAATTTAAGCTACACGGTGTCATTGATAAATATATAATAACTATTTGGCTTCTGCAGACTTCAGATTGAGGATCACCCCCTTAATGTATTAAAAGTCTATTCAAATAGTTCTAGAGAATCTCCAGTCATTTGTAAACAGACTCTTATCAGAAAACTAAAGTTTTGTTGAAATATGGTCCATTGCCCTTTAATGCTCTTCAAAGTGTATGAAACCACAAATTTTTAGACAACTGGAACTTATTAAAACTAGAATTATCTCTTAATATGATGCTTTGCTAGATAACACTATACATTTCAGAAGCTCTACTTCTCATGCAGGAATGAGTTAACTTTAATATTAACTCACTGGATTTAACTCTAATGATATGAAATGAGGTACAAGAATGGGTAAGGCAACTTCTCTACATCAATACTAAAGTGCTGGCAAAACTAAAGTTTTAATCGGATCCTCGTTGTGCCCTTTGTTTTCTTTTCTTTTTTTTTTTATACTGTATGGTTCTATTTATTTTTTTGGCAAAATCTTTTATTTTCTTTCCAAAGTTGTTTTTCTACATAAGATAAAAACATTCCATCAAGATTTTCTTTTGGATTGACCCACAGGATTCTTTTTCTTGAGGATTTCAACCATACTGATTTTCTAAGATTATTCTCTCTAAATCCTATCTGTGTCAGATAATGTTGCTGAACAACAGACGAGACAACTGTAAAAATAAATTTTTTTTTTGGATGACCACAACAAAAGCAACAATGATTGCAATTACCAAACACGAAACACACTCGTACTATGTCATAATATTGACATTCAGTCCAGGAATCCTCCACTGTAACAGCTCCTTTACTTGCAGTGAAAATTGATTTGTATACTTTTTGCCTCTGAGTCCTTGTGGGATTTTTTTTTTATTCAAACAGAAAGTCACAAAAATTATAATGATTCTCATCAGTTCACTCAGTCCCATGTAATTAATTTTTTTTATCTTGATCTTTTGTTAGCACTTTTATGAATTCATCAGTTTTCCATGAGAGTTCTGAAAACGCTTATTCATTCAGTTCAGCGGTATAGTCAGTTACCAGAAAGCTGTACTTGTCAGAGTCGTTTCCGTGAATTCCTTGAAGATGAAACCCTTTTATAGGAACATTTTTGCGAAAGCATCAGAGTACACCCAGAACTGCCTGTAAACGACGAAAGACTTAAAAATGACCACGGTTAAAGATTGATGAAAGTTCATAATAATGCAGTTGACCTAGGAAATTTAGTTATTTCTGAGATATACATTTTAAAGTAATAACTAGAATTATGACTTATAACATTATACCAGAACATATAAGATTTTTAGAAATTTCATGTCTGAAACATTTATATTAACATATTTCCATACAAATAACCCAAATAAAGTTTAGTATTAGTTGTTTTTTTTCGTTCGTTTGTTTGTTTATACTGCAGGTTCTTATTAGTCATCAAGTTTACACACATCAGTGTATACATGTCAATCCCAATCGCCCAATTCAGCACACCACCATCCCCACCCCACCGTGGGTTTCCCTCCTTGGTGTCCATACGTTTGTTCTCTACATCTGTGTCTCAACTTCTGCCCTGCAAACCGGTTCACCTGTACCATTTTTCTAGGTTCCACATATATGCGTTAATATACGATATTTGTTTTTCTCTTTCTGACTTCACTCTGTATGACAGTCTCTAGATCCATCCACATCTCAACAAATGACTCAGTTTCGTTCCTTCTTATGGCTGAGTAATATTCCATTGTATATATGTACCACAACTTCTTTATCCATTCGTCTGTCGATGGGCATCTAGGTTGCTTCCATGACCTGACTATTGTAAATAGTGCTGCAATGAACAGTGGGGTGCATGTCTCTTTTTGAATTATGGTTTTCTCTGGGTATATGCCCAGTAGTGAGATTGCTGGATCGTATGGTAATTCTATTTTTAGTTTTTTAAGGAACCTCCATACTGTTCTCCATAGTGGCTGTATCAATTTACATTTCCACCAACAGTGCAAGAGGGTTCCCTTTTCTCCACACCCTCTCTAGCATTTGTTGTTTGTAGATTTTCTGATGATGCCCATTCTAACTGGTGTGAGGTGATACCGCATTGTAGTTTAGGTTTGCATTTCTGTAATAATTAGTGATGTTGAGCAGCCTTTCATGTGGTTTTTACTCTTCAATTTGTTAATATGGTGTATCACATTGATTGTTTTGCATGTATTGAAGAATCCGTGCATTCCTGTGATAAATCCCACTTGATCATGGTGTATGATCCTTTTAATGTGTTGTTGGATTCTGTTTCCTAGTATTTTGTTGAGGATTTCTACATCTATATTCATCAGTGATATTGGTCTATACTTTTCTTTTTTTGTGGTATCTTTGTCTGGTTTTGGTATCAGGGTGACGGTGGCCTCATAGGATGAGTTTGGGAGTGTTCCTTCCTCTGCAATTTTTTGGAAGAGTTTGAAAAGGATGGATGTTAACTCTTCTCTAAATGTTTGATAGAATTCACCTGTGAAGCCATCTGGTCCTGGACTTTTGTTTGTTGGAAGATTTTGAATCACAGTTTCAATTTCATTACTTGTGATTGGTCTGTTCATATTTTGTGTTTCTTCCTGGTTCAGTCTTGGAAGGTTATACCTTTCTAAGAATTTGTCCATTTCTTCCAGGCTGTCCACTTTGTTTTCAATGAGTCCTCATACTAGACACCTCTAAAAACTCAGACGATCTTGTCCAGCCCTTTCTCCCGTTACCCTCAATGGTGTAGTGAGGCAGGGCTGTGGCTGAGTGGATTTTGGAGCCATCCTGGGCTTAAATCCTTGCTGTGCCACATACTGGCTCTGTGGCCATGAGGTGATTATTAACTTTTCTGACCTTCGGTTTTCTCAATTATAAAACAGAGTTATTAGCACTTACTTTAGTGATGTTTGCAAGGATTAGGGGCAGCGTATGCCCAGCATAATACCTGGCACATAGGAAGAACCCAGCAAGTGGGGTTTCCTCTTATTAGGATTAATAGAGGAAAGAGCCCCAGCCTTGGATCACATGACTTCCACTAATCTGTCATATGATCTTGAACATATCAATGAACCCCTCTGAATCTCATATTGTTTTTCATCGTGATAGTGGGAATTTATTTATTTGTGTAAATATCCTGTCTATTTCTAGAAATAATGTTCAGGTATCTAAAAATGGAAAAAAGAATCCTTCTTGGTGTTGTAGGGCCTGTTAAATGATGGGACACATGCAGAAGTGCCTCTGACGGTGTATGGCATTTAATTAGCATTCCTCTCCTTCCTTAATTTTAATTCCAGATTCAATTTTCCAGAGTTACAACCCAAAACTGTTAACAGCTTTTAACAATTTAACACGGCTCTAAGCAGAGATGTCCACTCATGGAACTCTGGAGCCAGCATCACATAGGGCAATGGAACAGCCAATGCAGAGGAGTCATCACATCTAACACGACTTGGGGCATGGCCTTACCCTCAGTCCTGACATGTCAATAACAACAGCAGGAATACCTTCTTCTTCTCCTTTTGGAGCCACCTGTTCAAGCAGGTGGTAATAAGCTTTTGAGTCCTATGAGAAATGAGGAAATTACAATTTCAAAATGGCACAGCTAATTACATACTTAGCACGACAATAATTTCCCCAAAGCAAACCTATTTCATTTCTCATCCAACTATCATTCAAGAATGCAACTTAATTAACAAAGCTGGGAACATTCACTAATTTGAATTTTCTATTTATCTCTTTATATATTTGCCTTTCTTTTTAAAAGGAGTATAACAGCTAAAAATACAGGACATACATAAAAGGCAAATGCTATTCTGTTGATCTTAGGGGAGAAAAATAATTTGTTTACATGTATTAAATTGTATACAGGAAAATATATATACCTTTATATTGCTGTAGAAGTCAGTCAGCTAAGGTTTAGTTAAAAAAAAAAAAAGTGACAGAAAAAGGAAGCAGAAGTTTAAGGCAGAGTTTAAAAACACATTTAAATGGACAATCATCAAAAGAAAAAGATTTCGAAGACAGAATATTGAAGCATTCACAAGCAGTCTTTATGTAAAGGGAGCAATATTAAGGGAAGTGCATTTACTATTTATCAAGAAGCTAGAAAAAGTGGTTTAGTCTAGCTATTGCAGAGTAGATATGGATATTGAATTCTCATGTTTTCTTAGATTCTGGAAATAGGCTTATTGACAAAAAATTTTCTGAATCATAGTCTTAAAATTACAAGTTTATTCTCATTCAATGAAAGCATACAGATTTTCAGGTAATTTATTTAAATCATTTAAAGACATCTTAACTTCTCTTAAAGTCTGAAAAATCAGCTGTCCCTCTGTTTGTTTTTAAAAACTGGGTGGAGCCCAGGGAGAGGAGAGGTATGCTCACCTCTTATGACATTAGAAAGATGAGAAGAGAGAGCACCGGCCGCGGATGCTGCACCTGGGAAACTGATCTTCATCTCTTCTCTCTACCTTCTCCTTTCTCTTACTTTTTGCTGTAGGTATTTCGAAGTTGGTGAAAGTTCCACGCAGGGTTAGGTGTGAATAAAATCTGCACATCACGTGTCACATCTGTTTAGCTTTGCTAAGAGTCACCTCATTTCACCAGACCCTAGGAGACTTGTCTCATTCAGTGTATTTTGGGGGGTTCTCCCCGCCTTTGCTGACTTTGTGTGATTTAAGGGCCCCTCGTCACAGCACTGACGTTGGTGGTGAGGCAGCTACTCCCAGAGAACAGGCACAACCACTGTATAAGTGCTCAGCCTGCCAGTTCCTATCTCACATTCTAAAGAACACAGCCTTTCAGTCATAGGAACTCAGGTAAATTTATGGCTCCAACCAAGCATCCTAATTTTATCTGAGAAGTTTGAGAATTTTGGCTGAAATAATTGCAGAGCCTAAGGGTTGAGCACAAAGAAAGATAATGCTGTCCTGTTTCTGCTTAATCCCAGTCTGGCTGGTGGCGCAAGAAGAATGTTAATAACCAATGAAAGTTGTGTAGTTAGAAAAAATAAATTTGGCATTATTAGCTGATGTCCTAAGGAACTGGGGACTTTCCATCTAGAAGCTTCACTCTAATTGGTACTGTGCCTGGCAGACCTTGAGTTCTAAAAGCCATTAAGTCCACAGCAGGGGGAAGTTGTCACTCAAGAATTACAAGCCTGGGTTGACTTGGTGAGTCATGTGACCTTTCCTCTGACTCTTCCTCTTTGGAGAAAATGTCTTTAACTTTTGAGAAAGTGGAGACTGGAATGTTTTTCTCATGTTGCATTCCAGCATCTCATACCATTTCCTCCTGGGACTGACATTCCTTCCCGTTCCTTAAGCTCTTTCTGTGTCGGTCCATCTGTTATCAATGCTAACAAGCTGCTCCTTTCACCTTGGCATGGAACTTTTCACAAACTTGAAAACTACAGTGCATGCTTCCCTCAGCCTTTCCCCCTTTGGATCGCTGTTGTAGGACTAACTGTGTCTTCTACGATTTCTGGGGTTAATTCTCATTGCAGATGGTTTCCAGAATCATTATCTTTTAAACATCACTCTGGTTTCTACAAATAAAAAGCTTTCAAGAAATTTACGAATTGTTTTAGAGGAGCAGTATGTATGGTGGTCAAGTATCATGCAGGTCAACTGCTCAGTTTGAGTCCTGACCCCACTGCCCCAGCTATGTGAACTCGAACAAGTTACTTATATTCTCTTTACCTCGGTTTCCTTATCTGCAAAATGAGCAAATAATAATCCTTATCTCAAAGATCTGTTGTGAGGATTAAATGAGTCAATACACGCACGCATAAAGCAGTTAGAACAGTGCCTGGCATGCAGTACATACTGTTTGCTATGATTAGGATAATTAGAAGAGTAATCCTGGTTTAATTTGTTTTTAAAGGAATCCCCATCTGATGCTCTGATAAAATCAGAAAGACATTAGAATCCTACACAGACTCTCTTTACCTAAAAAATCAGTCTTACCTCTTGTTCTTCCTCTATCTCACCCTCATCCCTCTACGTTCTGATGTTGAAACTCCAGGGGACACCCATCTCGTTTGATGTGGTGCGGTTGCTAGGGCCTTGGGCAGGTCTGCATGTGGCCCTGAGCTGGAGCTGCACATGGACTCGAGGACAGCATGGGCCCCGAAACAGCACCGGCCACTCTAACTAACGCCAGAACTTCTGAAGAGATGAAGCCCTTTGTCTTTATCTTTGTCTCTTCTCTGTGAATGCCCAAATTCCCTTCACCCCTGTGGCTAGTCGTGTACAAAGTCCACTCCTCCTACCTTGATGTCACTGCTGAAGTTGCTGATTTTGCTGCAGCCTGCGTTTTCCAGGTGGTAATTAGCCCATCTCAGCAGGAGCTCCTCAGGGGAGAGTTTCATCATATCCTCCAGACTCTCCCCCTCTCTCAAAAGAGCAGCCAGTGCTGAAGAGGAGCAACAACCAAAGAAAAATCAATGCAGGGGATATTTGGGGGGATTAGTTATAAATTAAACTAAGCCCTGCTGGGAAGTCAAAGATACCACGTTACCTCTCTGGGATAGAGTGACATATAGCCTTTCCCATGGAATAAACACTTTATTATTATTCCCTAAAAAGAGGTGTAAGGTATCGTAAGCCTATTTATTATCCCCATTTTTCGGGCGGAGAAGACAAGGCACCAATGAATATCAGTGCTATGCCTCAGAATACGGGAGCAGAGCCATGGAAAAAACCCAGACTATCGACTCAGAATACTCTGCTGGGTCTGTCAGAGCACGTTTGATATGATATGACATTTTTGCTTTTAAGAGATCTATTTCATAATCATGACAATGTCCTCTTGTTTATTCCCATAGGTGTTTTGTATTTCAAATGCTTACCTGCATAATTATAGCATCTCAGAAAGTGTAATTAACTATTTCCTCTGTTTCCCAGATGAATTAAGTCATTTTTGCTCAGCTAGAAGGTTTAAATTTAGCTGAGGTCACTATTTGCAAATCAATATTCTTTCTAATGTGTTCTAAGTTCCCTATTTGCTTTTTTCTTCTTTATATTCTGTTTAATATATTGGTTTTCAAATGGTACCCCAGGATTCTTCACTGGTTACTTTGATTTGAAAATGTAAATAAATATATGTATAAAAAAGGTTAGAATTTGGCTACAGATTTCATATTACTAGGATCCGTACAGGAAAAATGAAAGGTAACAGTATGTTTTGTATATTTACTGAGGTCTACTATTACTGTCTAAAGGACAGGCTGAATTGTTTAAGTGCTTAGGGCGCTGACAGCAGGTGGGATAAGAATGACAGCTACAAATACTTAGTTGAGAGCTCTGAAACTCTAAATGTAATTTCCTATAATCTTGGTAAGGAAGAGACTGAGTTTCTACTCTGGTGCTATCACTACAGTATATGAATGTGAATCACTTTGTAAAATCCAAGTTTAAATTAGCCTAATTTGTTACAAAGCGTCTAGAGGCAAAGTGAGCTCAGAAAAGCTCTTGAGGTCGGGGTCCCAGACAGCTAGACTGAGCTCTAGGTTCTAAACAAGCCTTATTAGTCGTCTGTGGTCTTATAAAAGCTTTTGCTCTGTTGTTTTAAAAAGTCTGGGCAGTGTGGATAGAATGTGTTACATTAATACAATGGATTGGATATAACTGTAGTTTCAAAAACTGAGGATTCTGAGTTTGACAACTCCTGACATCTTCCTCTCACAGCCCCCAACACACGCACTAACAAAAAGTCATGCCGTTATTAACGTCGGAGGCTTTGCTGGTACCTTCGTTTCTGCTGAGTTCAATGTCGGCAAATAACCCAATCTTGATGACCTGCCACAGCAGTCCCAGGACCAGGTAAGGCTTCCCCTCCTTTAAGTCCTCAGCCCCGATATTAACCACGTGGCAGCCGATGGCTGAGGCAGAGTTCAGAGCCAGGTTCAGATTCTCCTGAAGGGGAAAAAGTATGTGAGTTTTGTTTTTGACTTTGCAGATGCCAAATGATCATCCTTGATCGGCAGCAGCAACGTTTTGCTTCTAGAAAGTTCATAGGTCTAGAGGCATTGTCCTCACTAGATTTTTAACATTGAAAAAAAGCAGGGAGTAACACCTGGATTTTACTGGAGTAAAATCCAGTAACCAGACACTGGGCTCAGGCAGTGCCCAGTCCACCAAGCCAGAGCCCTGAGCTGAAGGCTCATCCTGGTCCCGATGAAACTAACCAGTCTTCTCTTTCCATACTGCTCTGTGATGGAGCCTCCGCTCTCAGCATCTCCATCAGCCAGCAATGAAGGGGCACATTTGAGGGCAGTCACTGTCTCTTGTGACTAGCTATTGTCAATAACCCAGTTGTTAATGTAAATCAAGGTCATGAAAGAGAGTAACAAAATATCTTTTTGACATTCAGATTGGATATTGAAGGAATGAAAAAGATTCAAATGAAATTCCTAGAAAAGACAGAGCAGTTTTTACTGGGACAATTTATTGATTGTCTATAATATCTAGGGACCTTGAGTACACACACACACACACACACACACACACACGCACGCATATCCACATGCATACAGATTATATGTTCTTATAACTAACAACAATGTATGTAAGGTAACTCATATACAGTTGGAATAGGGTCAGTGAAATTTGCAGTCCAGGGTCTTTCTACAGTTGATCCTTGAACAACACAGGTTTGAACTGCTGGATCCACTTATATGTAGGTTTTTAATCGATAGTAAATACTACAGTACTACATGATCCACGGTTGGTTGACACCATGGACGCAGAACCGTGGTTATGGAGGAACCAAGTACAGGAAGGGCAGACTGTAAATTATATTTGGATTTTGGACCGAGCGGAGGGCTGACACACCCCCTTCCGCCCATGGTTCAAGGGTCAACTCTACTATTATTTTTGAGTCCACAAAGAAGGAGATATCAGGATCAAAGATGTATAGAACTTGTTTTTATGATAGATTAAGAACAAAACACAGGCCACCAGTGAATTGGGAAGGGGATTATCAGAAGAAAACTGGGTTTTTACCCTAATGGAGAGCTCAAAATGACAAGTAAAAAATATCACGTCCACTTACGGCCAAGACTAAAATTTAACATCAAGATTAAATATGACGTTAAGTGCCTTCATGTACATTTAATCATAGCTCTTGCTTTGATCACGGCTTCCATTTTTTAGGAACACGGGGTTGCTTAAATCCAAACAGGACATAATATATTGCTCATGATTTAAGAAGTGAGATGTAGTTTCTGAGCAAAAGATTACAATAATGTTAAAATGCTGGAACATAAGACAGAAATGCAGCTTACTTACTACCGGTCACTGTTCCAGTTAATCGACAAAACTGAAGGCATAAAAGCAAGTTATATTTATCACATTGGTGTCTGTGGCCAATAGCACCGTGAAGGCTGCCAGAGCACTTCTCTTTTTTTACCCCCTCACTTCTTAGAAAGGCTAATCTTTTCAGATAAAATATTGTGTAGTTGGCATCAGCTCCGAGATAAATTGCCAGGGAAAGTTTGAGTTAAATTTTAGCCGATGTGAATTTTATTCATACGTGGCCAGAACAAACAAAGTCTGCCCCAACTACTAATACTCACTAACTTCCCTCACCCCCCCACTGTATTAATACAAGACGAAATAGAAGTGTGTCCCCCTCTCCCTACTAGTCATGACAGATCACCAGCCCAAAGCCTGGGCTTTGGAAATAATGTCTGAGCGCCTGAAAAAGGCCAGCAGTCACGGCGACTCATTTCTTCAAAGCACAATCCTGCATTAAGGTAACACAGGGAAGACACACCTGAATGGTGAAAGGGGTGAGTTTCTTTTTGTTTATTGTTCTTTCATCAATTGTGTCCGGCACTGACAGGTTGATCATTTTACTGAAAGAGAAACAATTAAATAAAGCAGGCTTCTAAATAAAAGAGCCCAGTGACACTGAATTTAAATTCTAGCAATGCCATAAGCAAAGAGGACAGCGACATCATTGGTAGCCATGAAAACTGCTCCACTATATAAAAGATTATCTGTACACTTTTGAGCTTATATAATGTCTAAATTTCTATTTGACAGCTGGTCAAACTCTATACCTTCAACTGATCATGTAATGAAATGTTTTATATTCTCCTGTAGGCATTATAGTATCAGTACTTTAGCAATGTCTCCCACTTACGTAGATAATACATTGGTCAGACATCCAAAATCAACAGCTATTATTTATGAAAAACTTATTTTACCCGCTTAGCTTCGGTTTAACCTCCAATGGGTCATTAAAAATAAATTTCCTTAGGTCACTCACATCTTATTTAGAGAAAGGAAGTTGGGAAAAAATCCAAAGGAACAACAACAAAATCAAAGCATAATAAACTTGAACGTGACTATTCCTTTTTTTAATAAGAGAAATCAACATTAACTTTTTTTCTAACAATTTTTAGGCATATAGATGCTTAAATAAAGATGTGTTTCCACAACTTTGATCTGTGTGTGTGTGTGTGTGTGTGTGTGTACATATATTTAAATAAAAGGCACTTTATTGCAATTTAGGCAAAACAAACCCCTAAATCATCATTTGAAAAATATGAAACTCTAGTGAACTAGAAGCTCTGGGAAACAGTAGGAGAGAGGGGTGGCTTAAAAAAGTGTAAGATATCCCTGCCCTTGAAAAGCTTAGAGTCAAATTACAGAGACAAAATATATGGATATGAAAATTTACATAACAGTCCAAAGCAGAACGTTATAATGGCTCCCAAAGTACTACAAACAATATGTACTTTAAGCATTCAGTGAAGGGAGAGATCAGCAGGAGTTTTACAGTAAATGGATTTGTGTAGGAGGAGAGGGTGGGGAAGGACATTCTTAAAAAGGAAAATAAAAGGCAAAGCCAGAGTCGCAAGTTGTAAGCAGGGCGTGTATGGGGAAGAGTGAGTACGGTTGATGAAGCATCCAGTCATTCATACAACCCTTCACTCGTGCCCTGGGCTGGGTGCCTGAGTCATGGGGGTCTTGGGAGGTACAGCTAGAAAGAGATTGAGGGAAGACCAGGGGGTGGTCTTAAAGAGTCAGGACCTAAAGAGTCAGGACCTGAACATGCAGGCTAGGTTTTTGATGTCTTTTTTCAGCCATTGAACTTTTTAAAAATGAAATCTCATGGTGAGCTCTAATAAACAAAATACCGAGAGTGGAATTGCTCCGGTCAGAGCAGAGGAGGGGTAGGAGGCTCAAAGTCTTGGCCACACATCTTTCCCTTCAATTCCCGAGCCCACCTGAGATTGGGCCTTTCAAGCCTCCTCATTCATGCCACATCTTGCAATGACAGAGAGGCTGCCAAAGCAAGAGCCACGGAGGCATTTTCAAAGGCACCATCCTGAGTTGACCAACCGCGTTGAGAGGGCTCCCGTGCATAGAATACATCCCTCCCTTTCCAGGCGCCTGCAGCATTCGTGCACCACTCAATAGTTCTTTTGTTTTTTTTTCACACAACATATATTTAGTTCATAATAGCAGTTCAACATAATAGTTCTTTTGCTTGAGGATTTGCATTGGATGCTTCAATTATCACGCTGCTATTATCATTCAATTCTATGTACTCTCACAGCAGGCCATGCTCAGATGAAGCAAAATGACGTATATTCCAAAAATAATTGATTTTGACCTTGTGTTACTGTATCTCTATGTTCGTGTTTGTCTCTGTACTGTGCATACCTCCCCTCCACCCAAGTGATGGTAGTTTTACATTTCTCATTATAAGCTGCTTTTGAAATCAGTTTGCTCTCCTGAACCTGCCACGTGAAAGTCTGGAAAAGCATTTCAGATCCAGCTGAGTACCAGAGGAAGTGAGCCTAAAGATAAATGCAGTGAATTGCTGGTATTCCAGAAAATTCTAGGGAGACCTTCGGAAGCCAAGAAGGTAGTGTTATTTACCAAAGCACAATGCCATCTCCAACAGCACTGAAGAGATCATTGGTGTTTGGATTCATTGGGATGACGTGCCGACAATCGGGGTCACTTTCCAGGGCTATGTTTATCCAGTTGACAAAGGCATACTTCTCTTCCTCTGCAAGTAAATGATTAATATGACTTATTTGCAAAGTGAAAATCTGATACAAACAAAATTATACACATGGATCTTAGATTCTTGTGCCGAGGAGAGACATTGTGAGGCTAATCTTGTCCATTATCCTATCATCTCACATTTATTGACATTTAAAAATCTCAAATGATTTGGGAAATAGGCACAGAATCTCTGTTCACTCCAATCATAAGACATATATATAGCAAGCAGATTTAGAAGCTACATATATGCAAATATATTATATTTAGACGTAAATATATAGGGACTTCCCTGGTGGCACAGTGGTTAAGACTCCGCGCTCCCAATGCAGGGGGCCCAGGTTCAATACCTGGTCAGGGAACTAGATCCCACACACATGCCACAACTAAGGAGCCCATGTGCCACAACTAAGGAGCCCACCTGCGGCAACTAAGACCCGGCACAACCACATAAATAAATATTAAAAAAATAAACACATACATTTAAAAAAAAAGAAGTAAATATATACATATCTGTATTTTATACATGTAAATATATATAAATAATTAAGTATTTATATTTATATACAATTTAAATGTGAATGTGGCTTAATGCTTAGCTCTAGCTCTGCTGATTTAAATGTGGGATGATCACAGGCAATCTCTGCAATAGCTCTGAGCTTCTTTATACAATTACAGGTAACCCCACTTTTTGAAACTTGCTGTATGCCACTTCACTTTTACAAAAGACCTACATTAGTACCTGTTTCCGTTAACCAAAAGAAATCCGAAGAGGATTTTTGCTTTTACGAGAAAAGGTTAAAAGTAAAAATAGCTCTCCGTGTTTGTTTTGCAGTGTTTGTTTTACAGAGGCGGTGGGCACCCCTAGCAGGGAGAGTGGCCCTGCCCAGCTCCTTCCCCGGGAACTACACTCCGCACCTCAGCATCGAGCGGCCATTGTTTTGAACTGTGTCTGTGAGCGTCTGTCTCATCTCAACTTATTCTGTGCATTCCATTAGCCAGATATGTCCTAAGGTAACTGCTTCTTTGCTTTACGCCATTTCAGTTTATGGAACGTTTCACAGGAACACTCTACTTTCAGGGAGCAGGGGAAAACTGTATAATGAAATTGCTATGAAATGAAATCATTTGTGATATGTTATTTCTTTCCTATCAGTAAAGCTGCCAGAAGTTGATTTTAGAGATTTTAATAAAGCCTCAAGTTATGCCTTACAGCCCAGCACCGTGTTTCCCAAATTGCATGTCACTGAAAAAAAGAGTCCCTCAGAAGAACCCTAAGTCACACAATTTGGGAAACATCGCACAGCATTTTATTGACTTGGAGATTCCTAATGCACGTTTACATAGTAAGAGGCTGTGAAATTTTCTTCGCAATTAAGAATCGTACTTAACCATGAGCTGATCTTTAAGATCAACTAATGTTTTGGAGTCCTCAGTTTGGGAATTATTGGATTACTGTACTGTTCCGAAGAAGTTTCCACGAAGGCTGCTGGATGGCAGCCTTCGGAATAAATATACAACTTTCCTTCAGATCAATGAAAACACAGCTTTTTTTTTTGACCGCTCAGCAGGCATTTTGGAGCATGAATTTTGGAGGTAGAAGCTTGAGTAGCTCTTTTTGTCCAGAAGATTTACAAAGGAATTTTGGCAGCCTTTTTAAATGCTGATGCGATTATTTGGTATCGGACCCTACCTGGAGCCAGAACCGCTGGCCCACTTATACATAGGAAAATAGGCAGTAGTCAGTAAACTCATGTTAACATCTGTCTTTCTTTGTGCCCCTTAGGTTTGAATACTGAGTTTGGAATCTGTAACCCTAGAAGACGTGGATCCTTCGGACATGGTTCTGTCTCCCTCCGCTCTCAGCTCATCGCAACACTCTGTCCACCTCGGCTTCCCCGCCCCACACTGGTACCCCTACCTGAATAGGAGTGCTGGGTCCCAACACTAGATTGCTCTGAAGTGCCCCCGATCGCACAAAGGCCTTCCTTCTTGTTGATTGCTTTTCTAAAGGTCTTGGCAACGTCTGTGCTTTTCAGGCCATGAAAAACCTGCAAAAACATAATTGATCTTTAGAAACCCCATCTGTGATTGAGAAAACCATAAAGGAGAGAATAAGCAATGTTGAAGCAAGGAGGGTAGGGATGTCTTTCTGGACGTTTTCCGAATTGAACTCCCACATTTCAAATGCATCTCCTTGGATTCTGCGTCATACTCACCTTGATAAACTCATCAAAGCTGATCTTCCCATCCTGGTCCAGGTCACCTGTAGCCATCAGGTTTTCTATAATTTCTCTCACTCTGTACCCAGGCAGAGGCAAGCAGGCAGCCTTGAACAAATCATTCAGCTCATTGCAGCTGATGTACCCATTGCCATCAGAATCTGTAAGGCAAACGGGGAGCTGAAGGTTTGGGGCGATTTGGGTCACAGCACGAAGAGAGGTGAGAGTAGGCTGGATTGGAGGGGAGCGGGCAGGAGAGGCAGTCATTCAGGGGTTGTGGCCTGACCCCATGCAAAGTCAGAATCTCACAAGAGGCCTGTTGCTATTGGATATGGGTATTAGCATCACTTCCAACATCCAAGAGTCATAATTTCAAAACAGAGGTTCCGACAGCTGAATCTGAAGAGACTTTCATAGAAACAGATGGGAAAATAAATCACAGGTTTGGGGCTACAGAGTAAGAATAAGTATGGAATACTAGGAAAACAAAGGAAACCAAAGAAAGCAGACAAGCCATGAAAGATGAGACTTAGTTGGCCATTACCAGGAAAGGCTACAGATGACAAAGGGCCCATATTCCATGTTTAGATAGAGAAAGAAGTAATCTTCTTGAAGAACAGCTTTCAAAAATGTTTCCCAGCTCCTCTAACCAACACCACTGTATTCCTGTCCCTTCTGCTATTTGGCTCACGTTACCGGTCACCGCATCTGTCCTAAAGCTACTAAAAAAGAAGAGAATTTTGTGACTTGAGGTATCAGGTTCACTTACCAACTTTGGCAAAAGCTTCTCTGAGCTCCATCATTTCTTCATCTGATACCGATCCTCTGGCCATTTTTTTATTGCTTTAGGCAACAGATCTGCAGAGAGGGGACAACATAGGGAGTGGTTGATGTGTATCTTCTTAAGATACAACACTGAGAAGCAATTCTCATTTATTAAGTAAAGAAATATTCCTCTGCATCCATCATGACTTATAATTATCTTCCCCAGATGTAAGAAATAGCCTTTTTCTTAACCCTCATTGTGGTGGTCTCCAAAGATGGTCTGCACCAGTTTCTCTCCTCCCTTTGATTCTCTCCTCACATCAGAAGATGGAGCTTATTTCCCTCTCCTTGAATCTGGGCTGATCCTGCGACTGCTTTGACCATTTAGAAGGCTGGAGAAGCCATGTCTGGGGCTGGAAACTTCTGCTTCCTGCCTTTTGGAATGCTCATCCTTGGGCTGTTCCCTCTTGGAACATAACTGCTGTGCTGTGAGATGTCTAAGCCACAGGAAGAAGCCACATGAAGTATGAAACCTGGATGCTCTGGTTAACAGTCCTTGCTGTGCCCCCAGCCGACAGCCAGCGTCAACTACCAGCCAGCGGAGTGGGCCATTTTGGACATTCCAGCCCACTTGAGCCCCCGGATGAACACGAGCTCAGCCAACATCACATGAAGCAGAATTGCCCAGAATTCTGATACCAACAGAACTGAGAGATGGTAAAATGATGGTTGTTTAAAATCACATTTTGGAGTAGTCTGAAACACAGAAATATACAACCAAAACACGACTTTTATATAAATGTCTTTTTAAGAGATATCTTCATGTTCATACCGCAAATGAGTATGTTTGGCCAAGCCAACAGATAAATTTTATAACTTCAAAGGGAGTTATCAAAGTTCTCTAAATATTTAAGAAAAGAGGAAGGGAATCTGACTCGCTAATCATTCATATATGGGAATTTGAGGGACTTTTTAGGTGTTCTCAGGAAGGCTAGTGTTGGCTGAGAGACAATGCTAATGCCTGAGTATTTTCCCTTTCCCTGTGCCTTACGGCTGCCCTCTAGTGGGTAGGAAGAGAATGCAACAGAAAATGGATTGTATTCGTGTCTCTAGCTAATTCACACGCCCATGTTTCAAATAGGAGTTCCATTAAAGCTTATAGGATTTCCTGGTGGGGAAGGGATAAGTGGGGTGAGAGTGTGGGAGAAGGGGTACTTCTATGTATAATTATATTTGGGGAATTTTCGTGAAATTACTGCTTTTTAAAAATATTTAAAATTTGTGACTGGATACTGTTTTAAATGGATTTCCTTTTCTATATCTGCACATCATTTTATAGTGCTGTACTTGTTCTCAGTGACAATGAACAACCACACATGAAAGGGAACAGTTTCAGCACTTAAACCTGTTGGCCAGAAATGCATTCTGCTCAATTTTGCAAGTCCTCATCCATTATCCACCAACTCACTATCCTGTCACATACCATTTATCACATGTATCAGTAGTTTCAAACTTTTGTTTTCCTAAGCAGCCCTCTGTGAATAGAAACCTTACATGTAAATAACAGCGAACAAATAAAAATAACTCTGGGGAGGGATAAATTAGGAGTTTGAGATTAACAGATACACACTACTATATATAAAATAGATAAACAACAAGGACCTATTGTATAGCACAGGGAACTATATTCAGTATCTTGTAATAACCTCTAATGGAAAAGAATCTGAAAAAGAATGGATATTTATATATGTATAACTGAATCACTTTGCTGTACATCTGAAACTAATACAACATTGTAAATCAACTATACTTCAATTAAAAAAAAAAAACCAACCCTGAAAGCCTTTGGTTGAAAAAGACCCTGAAGGTCACCTTACCTCCACTATCCCACCTCCTTGTCATCTACGCACGGTGGGAATTCCAGGGAGCATGATTTAAAAATCGTGGGATTACATATATTGTTATTATTTCAATTCCTCAAAAATATCTTTTATTATCAATAAAGATTTATTGTATTATTATTTACCTTATATCTAAAAATGTACCAGTCCATTGGGTTCTCTGATGGAAGGTATAAACTGTCGAGGGCTTAACTGTGCAAGGAGACACAGTCTCACACATCACAATAACCCTCAAGAGACAGCTACTGGCTTTCTGACTTTCTTGCCTTCACTTCCTTTCCTTCCTTTTTTGTCTGTCTGTTTCTCTCTCTGTCTCTTTCCCTCCCCCGCTTCCCTCCTCTCTTCTTTCCTTCCTTCTTTTCTTTCTTTTTTTTTTTTTTTGTTGTTGTTCGTTTCCTTTCTTTCTTTTTTTAAAATCAAGCCTTGTTCCGAAAACAATCTGAGCCCAGTTACAAAGATCTAACCAAACCTAAGAAGTAAACCAATAAAATCATGTGAACAGGGAGAAGGAGTAATTAGCTTAGGTGAAATCAGAGGATAGCAAGCAAGAGCTTGCATATTTCAAACACATGGTCAGGACTGAACGTTTTGCTAGAAGTATGCTGAAAATCTAGCTCTGAGTTCTCGAGACGCTCAGTGAAGAAAGGACATCTCAGTTACATAATTCACTCTATTTACATAAGACAAACCACTCTTCTTAGGGCAGGAGAACTGAGGTCTGAGAGCAATATCCTCACCTAGGCCTGGAGAAGAGGACACTTGTGGGATGTAGTAAATGCAAGTTTTATGTTTCTTATAATGTTGCTCAAGGAAGGCTGATGGCATAGGTACATGTAGCCTTACTTTATAGAGCAGGAACCAGAAACTCAGAGAAGATTCATCTTTCAGCTCACACAGCCAGGTAGAGGTGCAGCAAGATTCCAGTTGTCAAGTCTTTTCTCCTCTCCCATGCTGCCTATTTATGTTGCTTTGCATTTCTGTTAGACACTCATTCCATCCACCCATTCATTCATTCATTCAGCAATTATTCATTAAGTATATAACATGCCTAGCCTATGGGAGATTAAAAAAGCTATAATATGAAGTCTCTATCCAGGTGTTCTAGCTTAGGAAGCTTTCGCTTTCATGTGTTAAGAAATCAAAGCTTGGGACTTCCCTGGTGGCCCAGTGGTTGAGAGTCCGCCTGCCGATGCAGGGGACACGGGTTCGTGCCCCGGTCCGGGAAGATCCCACATGCCGCACAGCGGCTGGGCCCGTGAGCCATGGCCGCTGAGCCTGCGCGTCCGGAGCCTGTGTTCCGCAACAGGAGAGGCCACAACAGTGAGAGGCCCGCGTACCAAAAAAAAAAGAATGAATGGGATCTCCGAATCTAAACTTGGCCTATCCTTTGACGTAAGAGTTTTAGATTTGAGAGCACTGTGAGACACTGGTGAGAAATATATGTAAAGGCAGGGAATGAGACTGTATTTTAAGGATCAAGGGCAGGGCCGGGGAAGAAAGGAAAGAATTACAGTGTTGGGTAAGAAAGAAAATCTCAAGATCATGGTACAGTAAAAACGCAGAGAAAATATTTTAGAATAAAAATTGCAGGGCCCATTCAAATAAAAGACCTAGGAAGGGAAAGTAGGGTTATTTTAAAACGATGTGATTTTTAAACCATGGCAGGTAGGACAAGATGAAAAACCTTGAGCATCTGGTAAACCACATTTTTGTAAGAGATTTACATAAATGGGGAGGATCAACTGGGAGAAGCCAAATAGTGAGACAGCCTTCAAATTAAAAAAATCCAAAACCCTCCAGTGATTTAATAGCTAAAGGAAAAGAGAATAGATTGAATTAATTTAAGAGGTGACTTGGAGAAGAAGGCTTCGCCAGCCTAAATGACTCTGATACCGTTGGTTGTTTGTTGCACCCAAACACAAATAGATATGGAGAGAGAATCTCTTTTACCATCAGAGCGAGCTGTAAGTCCTGGAAACACAACCCAACTTTTAGAGACAGAGCAAGCTAAGAAATAACTTAGTACAACACCCTCATTTTATAAATAAAGAGATTTAAGGTCCAATGAGATGAAATGCCTTGTCTGTGTACAAGTCCTCAAAGCACTGCCAGGCAAGGGTTTGTAAATGCAGAGCTGAAAGAGCAGAGCAGGAAAAGGATGGACTGACCATTCACAGGGCCATTAAGAGCCAGAACTGAGAACAGACTCTTTAACTAATTCAACTGAATGTGCAAATGACAGCATTTTCACAAAGCAGAGAAGCAGGAAGAGGAGGTAACTGATGGAAAAACATGTGGATCAGACCATTTCTAAGAAGGACATGGCTGGGGCTAGAATCAAATATTAGGTACTTTACACAGTCTATTAATATGTTTACCTGAAAAAAAACACCCATTTTAATTCACGCATGTTTGATGGTTTGGGTTATAATATGACTAAGATTCTTAAGGAGAATTGACAAGGGTTTGTTTGCAAATTACCGGCACCATATTGGCAGCTGACTCTAGAGAGGTCCCTGCAGTAATGGGATGGGCTGTGGCTTTTGGATACTCCCATCTGGAGCTTAAAAGAAGTGGCTGAGGAAGGCATGTCCCTTTCAGGGCATGAATGAGCAGTTTCTTGGGCTCTGCTCTACTGCTTTTGCAGTAAGTGTGGCCCTTTTCAATGACTGTATCATCTAACTATGACTTGCCAAGAACCATCTTAAGGTTTTTTGCAAATCAGTGGTGAATTTTGGAACCCCACTTCTGAATCACTGCCCAAGTCATAAATCTAAGGAGACACATCTCAAATCATTCATCTAAGTCACGTCTGGCTAGTTTCTCTGTAAGCACTTACATTTATTAAATCAATGATTGTAAAATCCCAGGACATTTGGCCAAAGAAAGTACCAGTTGTTCTTTTTAATAAGATTATTTTTAAAGTCATAAGAAAATCAAATAACCACCAACTGCAAAAGCCACCAAACCTGTCCATTCCTTTAGGTCAGCCAGTTCTGAGTCTCTGTTTCAAGGAGGCTGGTATTTTCCAGATGGGTAGTGAAAGAGAATTTCTGAGAATGACTTCTTATAATAAAAGTACCTGACTCAAGTTCCCTGAAATCTGAATGTAGAAACAATCTGTAGGAGTTTACTATAAAACACAGTGCTGTAGAATTTACAGAAGGAAATGCGTTCTTTAAAATAAATGTAAAAATGTAAGCTGAATTTTCTCTGAGGAGTTTCCTAACTGATAATGAAAAGAAGTAGACAGGTTGATAAAAGGTGACCTGGCAAAATGAAATGGCTCCTGAACTGGCATCATTTCTGAAAGGAGGTAACACTGTGTGGGTTGGTATTTTGATTCGATAGATTGACACCCAATTATATAACTGCTAGGATCAGAGTGGCATCTGTAACATGGCATCACATTGCCAAGGGACTATTTTGAATGTGCCCTACTTTTCCTGCAACTTGACACAGTGGGGAAAGTAAAACTGGAAACTCAGGACCCAAATTCCCACCTTTACCTCCTAAGTTCAGTACGTATCCAGGGGAAAATTGTACAACTTCCGAACACCTCACTGAGTAGTGAGCAACCCAAAACAACATGTCATCCGGAACGTCATGAATCCCGTAATCTTTAGCATTGGACTCTGATGATTAAAGAAGTGAAACATGAAATGCTTAGGATTCCGAAGCAAAATAAAATCCCCATAACTTTTTTTTAAAAGCTATCATGCTACAGTTAGATAAGGAAGGAGTTTTGCTTTCAGTTAATTCTGTCCGCTTTCTTTTACAAAGTAGAACACTGTGCAGGGGCGGGGTGGTGGTGGTGATAGCTTACTATGTATGCTGGGGATACAATTTCTCTGTGGATACAGATATTCCAAACTTTCACACAAGGGACGATTCTCAAAATGTATTTTAAAAGTGCCTTTGTTTTTAAGAACCAAATAATTATAAATGTCCTCAAATACAGATGGCCACTTAAGGGGGCTCTTATGAACTCTTTTGTCAAGTCAAAATCTCTTTGAGATTGTCTTTTCTCTCCCTGCAGATACACTGATTCTTCCGAGGCTGCTGCAGAGGGGAGAATTCTTCTCTCTGCACTCTTGGAAGGCTATTCCCAGCACAGGCTCAGCAGCTATCTCAGGGGATGAAAACACCCCCCGAGGAAGCCAGCAGCCCTGATTACTCCAAAGCTGATGTTTCTCTGGGGGTCTCTGTGGTTTGATCACTCAGTTGAGGGGCTTCTGAAGCTGTATTAGCATGGCACACAGAGCCCTACTCTGTCCCCAACTAAGGAGTGTCCAGCTCCCTGCTTTCTCCCCCAGCACCCCCCAATGTCTGTTTTCTACCAAGCTGTCCAACCCCATTAAGGATGGAACACAGAGCAAACCTCTTGCAAGCAAAGGGGATGCTCCAGGCTGGGGCTGGGGAGACCCTCATTGCCTTGGCCTCTCTCTCCTTCCCTGGGCTGTACAGTGATACTCCTGGCGTTCATGTCTAGAAGGTCCACAGCTACCCTTCATTTCACATGCAGCCACAAGGACTTAAGATCCAGACCTCCCCTACTGAAAGCTCAGGGGACCCCAAAGATTATTTGAAAATAATCTTTTCAAAAAGCTGAATATTATTATGGGCTAGTTGATTACCCACTGTGACACCATTACCTCAATATCGGACGTCATTCATTCATTCATTCATTCACTCCACCTAGAAGTCTAAGTGCAAAGCACTGCCCTGGTTGCTGGGCTACAAGCAAGGGGGCCACGAAGACTGGGGCTTCATGACACCCACCGTTAAACGTCAAGTTTCAAATGCAACACAGAGATTACAGCTCACTTACTGCAAAATGGTTATAGAGTGAAGAGGTTCTGAAGATCAAATATGAACAGGTGGAAAGGCTAAACACAGGGCAGTGGTGGGAGGAGGAGCAGGGAAGAGATCAGATAAGAGGAAGAAATTAGCACAGAAGCTTTTGAAAAAATAAAATATCAAACAACTCAATCAGCCCATGCAATACAACTAATCAGATCATTTATACACATGGACATCTCCAAGGAAATCAGAATAAAATAACGAGCAGGGGGTGGAAGAGAGAGCCTGGGGGTCGGGAGACCCAGGATGCTACCTGTCTATGTAACGTCAGACTCCACTTAGCCTCTCTGGGCCTCAGTTTCCTCATCTGTAAATTGAGAGATGAAGTCCCTTCCACGTTAAAAGTTCCAAAAGTCTGTTCACTAGCTGACAAGTGTATGTACAAGTTAGAGCCAGGGTAAGGTGTATTTCAAATGAGCCTAGAAATAGGGTCAGGGGCCATCAGGAGCTGTGACCATGGCCTGAAGCAGCTTCCGGGGAGATACCTCCTCGGAAGTGGACCCAGCATCTCCCAGCCCCACCTGCCCTTACCTCCACAGCAGGCAAAGCTCTGTCCTCATGCATTCTCCTCACTGACCAAGGCAGATGCCCACTGCTCAGCTGCCTGACTGCTCAGCACAGAGCAGGGAAGTTTCCAGAACGGCACGTGAGATCAGCTTTCTGGGATGTCACTGCGTACATCTTAAGTCCCGCTGCTCCAGTTCGCTCCTAGTTTCTAGGCAAGACTGCATGCAAACTGCCCCAGAAAGAGAGCCATCTACTATTTTCTCAAAAATATCCAAATAAGGAAACCCTACAACCTCTCTGGTGTCTCATATCCCAACCCTGTAACCTAAATCTTTTCTGATACGATTAAAGCTCCCTCTCTTGGGCTATTCTCAGAGGGAATTACAGAAGCTGCTCAATTCATAAAAATTCTGTCACATGCGTTGGTGACAGCCACTGGGCCTTCAAAAAAATTCTTTTAACCTGCTTTGGGAGGCTTTCTCCAAATCTTTAATAGTTTCCTTTGCTATCTTCTGCATCTATGTCAAGTTCCTTAAATGATAACACAAGAAAAACAGAGTCACAGAATGTAGAGGTAAAGGCACCAGATTTTCTATCTGGCCACTCTCTTCCTGTCACAGAGGAGTGAAATAACACCCAGGTTAAAGGATGTGACCAATGTCACCGAGCTCATTGGGACTGGAGTCCAAGGCTCTTTATTTCTCCTCTTTCCTTTATAATAAGTTTCAAACCTAAGAGGGAATGTTGTTCTTTAAATAAGACCTGCTCAACATACGGTAAAGTATAATTCCCCCATGATTTCAAATATCTTATGAATATAATTTCACGTACGTTTCCTACACGTGAAGGAGAACTTAATCTAGGTATTGAGCAAGCAGCATCCAGGTCTGGGCTACAAACAACACATGCCCAATACTACATACATATCCTATTGGCACCTTCAGGGTTACAATGACCGAGGCAAGGTGAACGTCCTCTGTACATTCATTTTTGACTTTGCAGGAAGGACCTCTGATATTTCTCAGCAACCAAAAAGCAAACCACATTAAAATAACTCACGCTGAGGCACAATGTCCTTAAGACAAAACACCAAATTCGTAGATGAATATGAAAATGATACCCTTAGACTTTTGAGATCAGCAAGGTTTCAGACATTCTGTCCTCTGTTGGTTGGGTGGGGCTCTGGGAATCTTTCCTCCTCTGAGCTCTGGTTCAGACCCCCATGTCCACATCTCCATTTCTTCCAGCAGATGATGAGATCACAAACTATATGAGATCATCTCACAGCACTGCATCCTGGCTGGCACGCAGTTTAAGTACGTAGGAAATCAGTTGTAACCATGAACAAACAAGCCCATAAACAAACGGTATACAGGGCTTAAGAAGTCTACTACCGAGAACGAACGTATGGACACCAGGGTGGGAGGGCGGGTAGGATGGATTGGGAGACTGGGATCGACGCATATACACTACTATGTATGAAGTAGATGGCTGGTGAGGGCCTACTGTACAGCACAGGGGAAAAAAAAGAAGGTACAATCTGTTTGCAGGACATATATTAAGTTAACCTTAAAAGTGCACTCCAATATACATTAGGGGCAGACAAATACTGTTTGATTCCACTTATACGAGGTACCTAGAATAGTCAAATTCATATAGAGTCAGAAAGTACGTTGGTAGATGCCAAGGGCCAGCGGGTGGGGAGAATGGGGAGTTAGTGTTTAAAGGGGACAGAGCTTCAGTTTAGGAAGGTGAAAAATTCGGGAGATGGATGATGGTGAGAGTTGCACAAAAATGTGAACGTACTTAGTGCCACTGGACTGTAGAGTTTAAATATGGTTAAAATAGTAAGTTTTATATTATGTGACTTTTACCACAATAAAAAAACATTAAAAAAAGAAGTCTACTATCACCTTCTTTGAGGAGTTTAACAATAATATTCTTGTGTACATACTTATCATATCCCTCCCACTGAAAGATACAAACAACAGAACAAGGCAAGCGGATGCGTCAAGTTTATATGAAACCACTTTGCAGGAAAGATGACTTTGCAAGTGTCCCTTGGCAGTCTCTGAACTAGGCTGGGGATGCCCCCTGGCCCCTACCCTCCAGCCACCAGAGGGTTCTGGCTGAGGTAACAAAACCTGGGGCCGGGCAGTTTCTGTAAACCCTGCTGGCCGTGGCTGATGCTCAGGTCTCTCTACCTAAGTGTACAGTGTCTGACTTGGAGCTGAGTCCTGCTGGGAGGAAAGGGGCTGTGGTGTGCAGACAGAGCAGGACGGAAAGGAGGGTAAAATCAGCTGAGATGCACAAACTCAATGTACCAGGAGCACACAGGAAAGAACTAGGAATGGGTGTTAGAGTTCACTTGAATGTAATTTGCATATCATTATCTGGACGATGAAATTCATCCTCTGGTAATTCTAAGTGTCCACCACTAGGCGGATTCATATATTTATTTGTACGTTTCTTCTTTCACTAAACATCTGCCAAGTGAGTACCTACTATATGCTAGGTCGTGGGTTAGATGCTGGCGACGCAGACAGAAGATGTGGTCCTGGCCTGTTTAGTAGGGGAGAGAGACACCCGTCACTAGAATACAGGGGGACTTTTTAGATCCACAGGAATGGGGAAAACAGCTCTCCCCTGGGGAGCCACGCGTGCGCCCCGGGGAGAAGCGACATGTGACCTGGGTTTCCACAGATGAAGAGGAGAGAGCTTAAAGGTCAGTCTTTTCCTTATTCATGTAGAATGATGAACCCATATTCTCTCCACAGAAAGTTTATCTATGTTGGAGCCAGAGAAAACAATAGCTAAAGGACAAATGGAAGACAAACTAATGTTTACTGAGTGCTTACCCAATGCTGAATGTTTTATATGCGTTATCACATTTAATTCCACCACAATTCTATGGAGCATTACGATGATTTCCTCTTTATAGATGAGGGAACTGAGATTTAAGTAACTGGCCCAGGCTTACATCGCTCTGAATTGGGGAAGCCTCAGGCATTGTGGTCCTGATGTGCGAGAAAACGGGAAAATGGGGGTTCTGAAAAGCGAACTTGTTCCCCAAAGTCTCAAAGTGAGTCAGTGACTCGTCAGAAAAGAGGAGTAGAGCCTCCGGAAGCTTAGTTTGGTGTAACCAAAGTACGGGAAAAACACAAGTCAATGAACATTTAAACAACTTAAAGGTTAAAAAAAAAACCCCTGAGATGCACCGTCCATGAAATGTACTTCACATCTTCAATATGTGGATGGAGAGAATGAGGGGAGGAGTTTCTTCCACTCGTTTTAAGAACAGCACTGGCTTAGTTTACAGCTTCACCTGTGCTAGAACACGACCCACTTTCTCCCAGTCTAAGCAAGTGTGAAAAGGCATCATAGGCGTCTCACAAACCTCATCTGTACGTTAACGATCTTATCTTCCTTCATGAAATGAAGCTTGCTATATACATAAAAAAGAACGAACTAGGAAGCAACATGGTTTGGTGAAAAGATGCTGGATTTTCTGATGTAACAGCTTCTTGCTGTGTGCTTGAGTACACGCTACTTGAAATTTCTGAGCCTCAGTTTCTTCATATGTACAAAGGGGATATTAATAATGCAATCACGGTGCTCACTCCATAAGAGTTGTGTTAGAATGAAATTAGATAAAGTGTTTAAATTGTATACAACAGTGCTTGGCGAAGGAAGGAAGGAAGGGAAGGAGGGAGGGAGGGAGGGAGGGAGGGCAGAAGGAAGGAAGGAGAAAATAAAAAAACCCAGAACTTTTACAAAATTATCTTGGGGAACAAACCCAATTTCCACTATAAACTATATGAAATATTACCCAGAGTCACTGTCTAAAAGTCACACTTAATTGTATGTATGTCACATGTGTGGATAGGTGTAAATCTAGATTTCACACCTACGCTTTATCTTCAAATGATCTTAGCTTGGTTGCTCTGGCGCTTGTACCACATCTCTCCTCCAAAGTCCTTGAAGGCAGTTTCAAAAGCAATTGCGGAATTAGAAGATGATACCAGCTAGAAGCCAACAGCATCGGTATTGGCTGATCTCATGCTGAGCGGTCAAGGGGCTCTGGGCTTAGTCTTGCCTGAAATACTTATCGCGGAAAGTACCTTCTGACAGTTGAGGAAGTGTGGCCAGAGTGGGAAAATGTATAGCAATCTTAAGAAAAGCCCGCACATCCATTGTGAGACATGAAATGAAAAAGGATCTTGGGCATCTGTGATGAAGACCATTGGGCTATGTCTCTCCTCACTCTCAGGTACACCAGTGCCTGGGGACTGAGTCTGTTGGCCACTTCTCTGCCTCTATCTCTTACCCACTCCGGAATTCTCCAGGCACTTTCTCTGCTGTGGTCTGAGCTGATGGAAAAACACCAAGACAACATGCAGCTGACATCTGTATAGCAGCAATGACAACAGAAGCTTCTATTTACTCTCGATAATGTGACCTCATTTTCTATGGGCTTCTTGGGGTAGTTCTTTTAGAACTTCTAAGGACCAGCTCATTCTCATAAAAGACAAAACAAGCAGTTACAGATAAACTGAGGCAGGAATTTGTATTCATTTGATAGACTAGATTTATCTACACTTTCTTGGAAGCCACAGTTCGGTGGGCAAATATTTACCAATACCAATTTACTAATGGGATATGCTATGACATTTCTTTTGTCAAAATTTTAAATAACTAAATAGCGTAAATGCTTCATAACCCTTAAGAACTCTGTACCATAATATCCTCAAGCATTTATTTGTTTGATATAGCGGCGGACCCATCAAAGGCAGAGTTGGGATCTCCGCCTGATGGAAAATTAGGAATAATCATTGAATATTCAACCACAGAAAGGAATATTTAGACTTATTAGAAAGTAGCCAGTGGACCACGTTAGAAAATACAATGCAGTGAAAACAGACATGGTTTACATGTTTAAGACACTGTGAATATTAAAATGGAAAAGAGGCAATGTGTGAATCTCGGCTCTGACTAGCTCTGTAACCTTGGACTTAAGCCTCCCTGAACCTCAGTTTGATCGTCTGTTCTAAGAAGATGAGAACATCAACCCCAGGCAGCTTTTGTGTGGAAATATAAGAGCAAATATATGTCAAGAGCTTAGCACAATGCCTAGCAAATACTGAGGGCTCAGTAAGTCAGCAGCGATGGTGAGCATAGCAGAGTGAGATATACACACAGACTGATGAAATGGGGAAACGGAAGGGGAGATGGACCCAAGAGCAGACCCAGCGGATAGACAGTACTTTTCCCTATTTCAGAGATGAGGGGACTGAGCGTCAGGGGGCTTAAGAGACTTGCTTGGGCTCCACAATTAGTAAAAGGCTAGAAAAGGAATCCAAATTTGCCTCCAAATTTGCTCTTTTCTTTAGACCATACCTGTTTGTCTCATGCACAGAAACTGCAGACACTCAGACTCACAAGCTTTAAAAACTGACATTATATATGAGATTTAATACATTTTATATTATATACATTATATTCAATCACCAGACAAATTAAGAGTCTCAACTGTCTTCCTCTGTGGTCACAGGAAAGAAACAGAGCATCAGGGATATTTGATGAAAAATCTCAACTTGAAAGACAATGAGGGAAGGGAAAAAATCTGAAAAAAGTCATCAAAGGTGCCCATGATATTCCATCTTTCCAAAGGGAAAAGAAAATTAATGTTATAAAGCATTGGAAATGAAGGGAAAGTTCATTTACATCTTTTTTTTTTTTTTTTTTTTTGCGGTACGCGGGCCTCTCACTGCTGTGGCCTCTCCCGTTGCGGAGCACAGGCTCCGGACGCGCAGGCTCAGCGGCCATGGCTCACGGGCCCAGCCGCTCCGCGGCATGTGGGATCCTCCCGGACCGGGGCACGAACCTGTGTCCCCTGCATCGGCAGGCGGACTCTCAACCACTGCGCCACCAGGGAAGCCCCATTTACATCTTTGAGATGAAGAAAAAGGGGCTCAATAATGCAAAACTGCATACATGTTCCTCATTTTTTCTTACTTTCTCTTTGCATCTATTATGTAGCTTTCTCCATAAGGAATGTACTTTCCACTCTTCTTTCTTAATCACATTGCCTCCTGGTGAAGGTAATGTGAGCCCATGACATCAAGGATCCACATTTTAAAACGTGACACCTGAGGTTAACAAAGATGCAGTTCTAATTCTAAATTTTGCCTGAGGAACGGCAAAAAGGCAGAGGATGCAAATTTTATACAGATGCACTTGTGCGCCTCTTTACTTCATTCATTCAGAAACACAGTTTGGATAAATACTGGAGACAACTACCAGACTGAGGAATCAAAATGCAGGGTATGATTTAATTGTAAAGTAATTAGTCCATTCATTCACTTCCCTCTTGAAAGTGCAACCAGAGAAAAAGGGAAAAGAAATTATCTTAGAGATTGCAATTCACATGCCACATTAATTTGCTGGCCAAATTTGGCATCTTGGCTTTTCTGCCTGTGGAGAATGTAATCTCTTTTCCATTTTAGCTCAGCCAGTCGAGAGGATGTGTGTGTGTGTGTGTGTGTGTGTGTGTGTGTGTGTGTGTGTGTGTGAAAGAGAGAGACAGCGAGGTGGGGGGAGAGAGGGAGAGGGGGAGAGAGAGAGAGAGAGAGGGAGAGGGAGACACACAGACAGACAAAGAGATGGAGAGAGCATGCAAGTGTGTCCATCTGTCCGTGGAACTGGTGCTAGACTAAAACAAGAATCAATGCTGCAACCACAAAACTGTGGCTTTCTTTGCAAGTTCCTCAATTTAGTATCTTAGCTTTTCCTTCTGCCAGAAAAAACAACTGACCATATTTGAGAAACAAGCCTCCTTATAACTTAAGGTGGGGCTGAGGCAGGCGTGGCTCTGAAGTTGAGCAAAACTTATTTTAACTCAGTAAGTGGGTCACTTTTTACCTCTATTCTTCAGCTCACAATTAAAACAATCTTCCATTTTTTCACATTTTTTAGGATACCTATATTTGGCCATTACTATGTAATTATAGATATGTGTGCTTGGGTATAAACACTAAATTGTTTAATTTATTCACGTCTATCGATCACAACAGTTAGAAAATGGGAATGCCACTTGACTCAAGTATTCTAGTCTTCTATGACTGAGAACTTCTCAAAGCTTTTGAGGGTAGAGATCATGTTCTGTGACCTATATACAGGTCTATAAGTTGGTAAAAACCAAATAGTCAAGGGCAGAGGGGCTGAGTAAATACTGATGATGATGATGTTGACAAAGAATAGTCTTTAATAAAAGCAATTAACGATACAGATGCATTTATTTAGGATAAATTATTATTATCTGCGTGCAACTCCAGGTCTAGGTACAAATAAGCACCATGGCCCGCTGCCTGTTTATTCCAGGAGGTTTCCCCTGGAATTCAGTGGTTAATATAAAATTGATTCAATTGTAGAAAATTAAAGTAATAACATACTTGAATGGATTAACTTGCCTTCCAACACGAAGGTAACACCAATACCTACCTCACAGGGTTGTGATGACTCAATGTATTGATACGGTCAAAACACTTAGAAAAACACTCAATCCAAAACAGTAGTATAGAAGGCTAAGCTATTATTATCAGGATGATGAATGGAAATTCTTTGTTCCCCATCTGCTGCTTACAGTATCTTACAAGGTGGAGTGACTATGAAATTGCTGGGAAAACTGATGTAATGACTGAAATTGACAAACAAAACAACGGGAACAGTCAACAGCATAAGGAAGTTCAACCAGGAGGCAACTAAGGAAAGCAACCGGGAGTTGCCATCTGGGGAGCCCAGTGGTCACAGCAGCCGTAGGGAGATGCTCCTAGAAGATGAATATCTGATTGGGTGGTAACTTCTTATACTTCAAAATGAAAACAGTGTGAAACATGAACTCTTTTAAGAAGTGCATTGCCATCTGGTAAAACAGGGAAACTTGAAACTCTTGGAGTCTGCTGACACTGATTAGTTTTATATTTTGGTGGACTCTAATTCTAATTTTTATTTCTGCAGGGTTCACCCGCAGATGGAATAGAATCATTTAATTTGATGATATCCGTGAGTTGGAAAACTAGCAAATAAAAAATATCCTAAGGAGACAATTACATGAATCTAAATAATGTCACTTTGCTATAAAATCTATTAGTCATAAAGTCATCAGATTTTATAATTTTATTTTATAAATTTTTGACTCTTCATAAATATAATCTTAGGAGAAAATTTCTTAGTTTTATTTTACCTAACCTGATTTTAGAATTCATTTGCCATCTCCCCCATATACGCAGAGGAGCCTTCACTTTTTTGGTAACAAGGAGACGTTGACTTGAGAATTTTCTGAGAAGAGTGCAAAATGAATAAATAAAAGTGAATGGTATCTGTTCCTGTGCTCTCGGTCATCCAATATGCTTATTATCAGGTACGTAATTTTGGTAAGGGTAGCTAAGCTTTAGCTCAATTAATGTATTTAAACTAAAATAATAAGATTAATTTTGCCTGCTGGCTGTGGTCATTGGACAATTCCTTAAATGCCTTGAAGTCAATGTCTATTTAGTGCTTTGAGACTAAAATGAAGAATAGTGCTTTGACAAAAAGGAAGCATGTTAGAAAGCAAAATACTGTAATGGTGTTATATCTCCGTTCACAGCAGTCACTGGGGGAACTCAGTAAATATTAGGTTAACAAGTGAAATTAAAAAAAGACTTCTATGCGTATCTAAGGAACTGAGAAAAAATTCAGTAAATATCATGAGTACCTACTACATGCCAGGAGAAACAGAGAAGGAGCTCAGGCTGTCAGCAAATTAAGGACTCGAAAGGAAAACAATATGATTACTGCTCTACTTACTCTAAACTCAAAGCATTAAACAAACACACGCAGAAGAATCGGTGGAGGCAAGAACCAGTAGGAAAGCCCTGCAAAAGGACAGGTTTCTTGAAATAAGCCTTAAAAAGTGACCAGAAGTTTCACAGATAAAGAAGAAAGCACTTGGAAAGGCAGTTGGAGTGAAAAGGAGTGAAAGAGCATGGAACTTTCTGGTGGTTTGTGGACTTGTGCACTTGACATGTGGGTAAGTGGAGGGGGGAGGGGGAGAGGTGGGAGGTGGCAGCTAGAGCAGAAGGAAGTGACAAGAAATAAGGTTGGGAAAGTGGCTGAGGCAGGTTTGTGAAGGCACACAATTCTTGAGTAAAATTATGCATTACTTAAAAGAAAACACTTCATTCTATTATTATATGAAACCCACAGTGATACCTCTTATGTATGAAAAAGTTTCTGGGTTTATTGCAAACTGTTGTCTTCTTTCTTTCTCTCTTCAAATCATGAATGCTAAGATCTCTTCAGTCAGCTTCAGAACGAAAAGCCTATAAGGCGGTACATCTGGGAAAAAGATGCTGGTGGGGAAGATAGGCTCTGGAATAGACGGACGCTTACAGAGAGGCAGAATGCAGCCGGAAATCCTGGCTACCTACCGCCCTTGCCCCTCACCCTGTGACCTTGGGCCGTGTCCTTCAACCATCTAAGCCTGTTCCTCATCTCTAAAGGTAGTTGGGAGGATTAAATGAGGTCATGCATGAAGAGTAGCTTACATAGTAAGTACGTATCAAATTTAAGTGGTATTACTACTTGTTCTGTCCTAATTTAAATAGATACATTTGAATGAGAAAGTTACTTTGTGGCCTCCCATTCCCCAAAGGGTTCAGCAAAAGAATTAGAAATGGTGTTAAAACACGGAAATTGTTTCCCAAATTACTGATTATTTCAAGGCACAATTTATGAAGGAGTCAAAATTTCAAATGTGACAAAAGAAAGCATCCCTGGGATAGCTAATGAAATGTCCCACCTCAGCAGTGCTTGTACAAAGGGCAAGACCCAGAAGTTTCTTCCCTGATGTTGCTGGGAGTGAACAAGAATGAAGAGAAATGGATATCAGGTTGATGCTTTAACAATCTAAACTTGATTCCATTTTTATTTCCTCCCGATGTAAGGAAAATACTGACATACCTTTGCATCCTAATTCATTTTATTCTCATCAATATTTTTACTTAAAATAAGACATAGCATAGTTTTAATCTGTTATTTTTAGGGGTCCAAGTCCTTCTCCCTCAGCTCCACATTTTTGCTAGTTTAAAACTATTCAGGGGGCTTCCCTGGTGGCACAGTGGTTGAGAGTCCGCCTGCCGATGCAGGGGACACGGGTTCGTGCCCCAGTCCGGGAGGATCCCACATGCCGCGGAGCGGCTGGGCCTGTGAGCCATGGCCGCTGAGCCTGCACGTCCGGAGCCTGTGCTCCGCAACGGGAGAGGCCACAACAGTGAGAGGCCCGCGTACCGCAAAAAACAAACAAACAAACAAACAAAAAACTATTCAGGTGAGACGCGTCAAACAATATTGATGATCACATTTTACAACTTCAGAAATTCACATTTATAGGTAAGCAGTTAATTCCATTGAAATTTGCCTGTGTAGATGTTCTTTAAACCATTTTATTTACTAGAAACCAATTATGATAAATTACATAAATTCAAAATCAAGACGTGTGGATAAATCACCTTCGTTTAACGACAGTTTTTTTTTTTAAAGTTGTCCTGAGGAGGTAATTTTAGAAACAAGTTGCTATACTTGATTAAGAAAAATTGGGTTTTCATAAGTGTGCGGATAAATGAATCCATTTGCAGTCCGGATGGCTTTTATGTTTATCATCTGTCAATGGTACTAAATATTGTTGAATAATGGTAATTAATAAAGGCTGAGGCTACAAGGTTCAAAGTCTATGTTTCCATAAAGTTTCTGGAATAAATATCCCATATCAACTTTATAAGAATTTCTATTATAGACTGAAGCCTTTCTTCCATAATTAATGGTCATTTGTATGATCACAGGGATACCAAATAGTTCAGACAATTCTACAAAACAGTACAACTAAGCAACACAAATTGCTTTTATTTTTAGAGAATAAATGGAGAAGAGACAGCCTCTAATTCCATGTGGTTATTAAGCACACCCATTGAAAACCGGCGGTACCCAAAATCACTCAAATAACCAGTAGCACACTAACATACGACTCAAGACGTTTTAGCACATCCACTAAAGTACTGTAAAGGAGTTTTTTTAGAAAAACAGAACCACAGGAGCTAAAGTTAAACTATCCCCATTAGGCCAATGTGCAACAGCATCTAAACGATCGATGTCCACTTTGCTGAGAACATTTGAAAGTAGATCAAATCACAGTAAATAGCCTCCCAGAAATAAAGCAATAGAAATAAATCAGAACATGGTTTGGTTTAAAAAGGAAGCAAAAATCATAGTTTTTTGGGGGGGGGTGATAACTGCATATAATTGGAGAAGAAGCCACCCCAGAGAGCGGAGGGGAGGGTCCCACTCTGGGCGGCCACGAGATGTGGCTGGAGCTTTGCTGGGCAGTTAAACGGTGCCCTGGCTCATAGCGGACAAGGGCGACAGGTGCTCAGATCTCTAGTCCCCTGGGGGCAAAATCCACAATCCACAGAACCAGAGCCACCCAACAAGCAAAACATCATAAGCACTTAGAAATGACAAAAAGACAAAGGAAATTTACCTGGTAGCAAAACTGTTCTCAGTGGTACTGGTATGTGACCAGAAACTCCCTTCTTTCTGATCTGCAGAACAACTTTGTCAACCCCGGGTGTGTGGTCACAAGGCAGGAAGTGACTAGAATGACAAATCATCAGGCAGGAAAGAAATAGATTTTGTCTTTATAAGGACATTTTTACTTAACGTGTTTTTTTTTTCTCATGTCCCCTCCCCTGCAAAAATCACCTGACAGGTCACACTGAAATTCAGAAGCCTCTTACCACTTCCTCTTTATGAGCATTTTTCTCTCTCCTTCCCTTTCTTTCCCCTCTAGCTGTCTTGTAGGCATTGGGCTACTTAAACCTGTTGATTTCAGATAACAAGGCAAGGTCAGCCTGCTACCCTGACTTCTTGATCTGCCCCTAATTGCGAACGCAATGCTCTGGTGCCTAGCTACTTACAGCAAAGATAAACAAATTATTCATTTTTAATGAAAGAGCCAAGGGAAGAGGTGGCAGCATCCCTGAAACAAGCTAAAAGGGAGTTCCTTGGGAAAGCCCCACCACAAGGTGAAACCAAACCCCTCTCAAGAGTCCCTGAACAGTGATCTTATTGGTGCAAACGAAACAAAATGATCTCTTTAAGGGGAAGGGCCCGAAAGGGAAGGTCACCATATTATTTACTCATTCTTTTATTTATAGAGCACCTATGTACTAGGGATCTCTTTAACCCAATTAAAGATTTCAATTATTTAGACGCTTCCTACAAAGAGCACCAGCGGATCACTTAGGCAGCTGCTATAGTCCAATGCTGCTGAATTCCTTCCTAGAGACCACACTTATTTTTTGAATGCACATTTTAGAAAATTAGCAAGAGAATTAAAATATCTCAGTTCTATGCCCAAACCCCGAATGCTCGTCCTGAGGGCTAATTCTCATCTTCACGTGGAAGTGCTCAAGCGCTCACAGCCTAACAGAGGATGTGAAGGTTGTATGGTATCCTGAGTCATGTTGACCAAACATTACACGTAGTCTGTCTCCGTGTTGCCCAGAGCCTGTGTGCAGCTCCAGCACCCAGCCTGCTATTGAGGAATGAGAATCTGAGGCTCTGCTCCAGCTCGGATGGTGAGTTGAAGATGCTCGATTGCTCAATACGCTTCTGTGTTTGCGAGGGGCCTGGGACCCCACCAGTGGGTACTATGGTTGGGGGGCTGCCATTATACTCCTTTTGCTTCTTTGACTTCTCCTCTAGAAAGTTCCTGCTTCCAACCTCAAATATCAGACCAAGCTGTTCTGGTTTCTCTACTTCATTAGTCAGTGGTGTGGCAGTGTCTTGGTCAGAACCCTCCAGGGGCCATCTTGGTGGAGAGGGTGGGCAGAAGAATAGGAATAGATGGTGGAGATTCAGTCCATTCTAGAAGTGGTTCACCTCACAGAGAACTGTCAACTTTCTTGTGACTCCCCAGGGAAGACTGAGGGGGTGAATTGGACCCCGTTTTCTCCATTGCATAATTACTCCCAAGTAATTCATTGCAGGGGGTGGGGTTCAAGAGGCACCTAATTTCTTTCAGGACACCAGAGACACAACCATGCATCACTGTGACAGGGCTGATCACACGACAAAGCGGCCAGATGCTGGTGGTCTTCACTCTGGGGTGAATAGTCATCAGTCAGGACTCTGCAGCAGCACAGATACTGTCTTGATGGTCTGAAGGATGAAAATACGTGAGATACTGTAGATCTCCCTAATTGCATCCCTGTGGTTTCAGGATGGAATGGAGGTGTGGCAGTAACACTTCATAAAGAAGAACAGAGACTCATTTCGTTTACCTGGGAGGAGAGCAGCAGCATGGCGGCTACTGGTGCCTGGTCATCGGACATCTGAGGAATCTAAAACAAGAGCAAAATACACTTGTGCATGGGTTCAGTAGGTGTTTGAGTGCCTGTCTGGAGGCTCTGGTGATTCAGAAATGAGTAAGACACAATCGCTGCTCTTAAGGAGCACACAGTCTGTAGAGGAGAAAAGCATGTAAGTAAATAAATGCCATCTGCTACAAAAAGGGGTGAAAAAGGCAGTGGAACATCGAGGCAGATGCAGATGTGAGCAGAGCTGATGTTTGAAGAGGGTGAAATGTGCGATTATGCCTAGCAGCTGATTCAAGTCAAAAAGAAAAAAAAAAGCTCGTTGGATTCCAGTCAACATCTAGATTCTAGGAGATGAAAGCCATTGAATCCTGCTGCTTGCAAACACCCACCTGAAGGAACCCTCCTCTCTAGCACCCGCTCAGCTGTGGTCCCCACCTCAGCCTCCCACCACTGCCTCACCCACATCCTGGACCACTCCCTCCATCGTAATCTCTCTATCTACCTCAAGTGGCACAAGGCTACCCGGCGGCAGTCAGCTGTTTAGGTCTTAGACCAAGGCTTTCTTGAAGAGGAATACTTTATCACTGTCAGTGTTTAGAACTGCTTGTGCATCATGATAATAGACAGCAGACTGATTTTCGTTTTATTATTCTTATGTTCTCTGTAGGTCATGCCCCCCTGATGGCCTACACCCAGAGAGGACCTCTCCCACTTCCTACCCCACCATCCACATGCCTCCACTGCCACCTCTGCCTCTTAACTGGCCTGTGCTTTGCCTTCCCTCTACCCCTACTGCCCTCCTTACTTTATCCCACCCTGGGTGGCTATGGAGCTCACAGCCTCAATCCCTAAAACCGCATCAGCTGCTACTCCCCGGCTACTGAATGTTGCTGAAGGAAGTCCCAGAAACATAGACTTGAAATGCTATAAATTCAAGCTGTTTGCCTTCAAATTACTTCTTAGAAATGCTTTTATTCAATTTCATTAATTCCCGAGAACAGGTATTCTCAACCTGGGGTCCATGGACCCCTAACTCTTTATGCATGATTTTGTATGTATGTGCTTTTTTCTGGGTCCATCATACTATTTATCATGGTATTAAAGAGATCACAGAACCCAAAAGTTAGACATTTATTCCAAACTCTCTCCTCTTGCTTTTATCTCCCTACCAGCCTGCATCCTTTCCTGGCCCAATATTCCTGCCCCTTGTTGATTGAGATGATCCGAGTCATCTGGTGTGAGCTTCCTTCTCTAGCCTCAACTCTCACAAGAGCCATCTTTTCAATGGGAATAATAATTGACACTTTTCTCAGAGGGTTAACGTACAGATTAAGTTAAATAATACTTGCAAATTACTTAAAATGATATCTGGCTCAATTTGTGTAGTAGTAGTAGCATTTGTAATACAAATATAGGCAAAACCTATATGGAAAAAGTTATAAAATTTTATACATGGACATAAAATAATTGACCAAAAAATAGGAAAATATATGGATAGACATGGCCATTTTCTTGAAAATGTGAATTTCCCCATTTTAGTCTATTAATTCAATTCATTTCCAATTAAAATGCCAACAGATTTTATGGCCCTTGAAATATCAAATCTAAAATATGTAAGGAAGAATAACTGCATGAGAATAACCAAATACAGTTCTGAAATATATCAAGAAGGGTACTAGGAATTAAAGTATATTACAGAGCTCTAGTAGAAATACTACAAAGAGTATGTACTGGTTAAGGGAATGGATCAAAAACAATTCCCTGTGTACGTGTGAACTTGGCATAAGGAAGCATTAAAATAAATGGGGACCAGTTCTTCAATAAATGGGACAACTTGTTTTCTTATGGAATATTAAAAAAATTAAAAGACCCATCTTTTCCTTCTCTTTCACTCTTAAAAGAGAAGGTGTTCTTCTATCTTCTCAAGGTCAATAGTTCCTCATTTTAATCTTAATCTTATATCTTCTACTTACTTAGATACCTTGCTCCATCAATTATCTCATGTTTTTCTAGCATCTTTAATGGCTTATACTCTCCCCACTTCCCCTTCACGCACTGTGGGGATTGTTCAAAGGGGAAAATGCCTCTGCCTCACTCTACTGCCCATCCCCTCCCCCTGATATTTGATGGGCAGGGAATGAGAGTAATTAAGGTGAGCACAATCTCCGCCTTGGCAGAATGTCCACTGTATTCAAGGATGCAGACAAGTGACCTCACAGTGGTACTCAGAACCATGACAAAAGCAAAGCTGGGTGCCCGTGAGAACACACAGCATTAACCCAGACTTGGGGTCTGGGAGGCATGCAGGGGGATCATAGCAGAGTGATTAAGAGTAAAGATGCTGGGCCACTCGTCTGGTTATCAAACCTCATCTCTACTATTGTATTAGTTATGTGACCTCGGGCAAATTATTTGATTTCACTGGCCTGAGTTCCCTCATCTAGAAAATGGGGATAAGAACAGTGTCTGTTTTCTACGCTGTTGTGAGGGTGAGGTCGACTGATACATGTAGAGAACTGGGAAGAGTGTGTGGCACATAGGAAATGCTATATGTGTTAACTAGTCTTGTAATATTTATACCAGGCTCTGGACTAGACTGTTCACATACATTATTTTATTTATTCTTCACAATAATCCTATGAATTAGGTATTAGCTTTCTTTTCTTCCTTCAATTTTTAAAAATTATAGTTTCCAATTCTACACTACTTCTCCACTACAGAATTATACACTGACATCCTTGCTGTGAGATGGCTCAGGACCTCCCACTCAGGCAGGTGGAGCATGTTTCTCCTCCTACCTGAGCTTATTGCACGCGACTTGCTTGAGCTTTGGAACGTTAGCAGACAGGACACAAACAGAGGTCTTGAATACGCCTACACGATTCAACTTGGTCGCCTGTACTTCTGAGTACATTTACCGTGACAAAATCCCATCTTTGTCCAAAGGGAATGAGGAGATGCATGAAGCCAACCTGAAACTGACCCGCAGCCCAGGCCAACTCCAGCTCACCATGTTCTGAAGCAGAGCCATCCCGGCTGACGCAGGAATCTAGGTTTGTTGTTGTAAACAGTTGAGATTCAGGGTTGTTTACGAGGCAGCAGTATCACAGAAACAGATGACTTGTACTTCCCCTGCCACGACCAGCTATTTAAAACTGTACTCCTACTCCTGTCGTTTCCAATCATCCTCACTCTGTTCTTCCACAGATTTAACACCTGCTAACACACATGTTAAAGATGAAGCTTACTGTCTCCTCCCAAAAATAAGCTCAACTTCGGGCAGGTCTTTACGGCTCTTGGAGCAGCAGCAGTGCCCAGTGACGGGATGGCATGAATGAATGTTTACTGCAATTTTGCTTGACAGAAAAAATATGAAGATAACAGGAGAGGGAATATGTAAACTGTGGTTCAGTACCGTATCCAGAAGTTAAAATGAGTGAATGGAACTAGATTGACTAAGTAAGAGTGAACTTTGAAAATATAAAGTTGGTGTAAAGTAAAAGTTGCGGAATACTACTAATATATTTGTATACATTTTAAAGAACTATTTAGTGTGGTTTATGGATATGTCTGTACCTGTGTGTGTTTATAATGAAAATATGTCTGAGAAATGATAAATACCAATTCAAGAACACGGCTACTCTGGCAAGTTAGGGAGGTAGTGGGAAGGGAGACAGAAGAATTCAACTACGTCCACAGCAAAATGTTGAGATTCGGCAAAAACAAGTGTTGGATACGACAGTGTTGATTATGATATTCTCTTTCATCATGTTTTAAACACTATCCATTTAAACTTAAAAATTAATTTCTTGATTAATAATATATGCACATGGCTCAAAATTCAAAAGATGCAATGAATTATTTAGTAAAAATATTATCTTCCAACTCTATCCTCTGGCAACCCATTTCCCCTTTATTTTTTTAATAATGGCTTTATTGAGATATGATTCACATACCATAAAACTCACCTTTTAAAAGTGAAATTTAGTGCTTATAGTATACTGACAGAGTTGGGCAACCATCATACTATGTAATTCCAGAACATTTTCATCACCCCCCAAGAGAAAGCACCAGCAGTTACTCTCCATTTGACCCCCAACCTCCCAAACCCTCAGCCACTATTGTAATTTTTGTCCCTACAGATTTCTTGTTACGGACATATCATATGAATGGAACTGTACAATATGTGGTCTTTAGTGTCTAGCTTCTTTTACTTAGCAGCATGTTTTTAAGGCTCATTCATGTTGTAACATGGATGAGTACTTCATTCCTTCCTATGGGACAATAATAGCCACTCTACAGATACACCACATTTTATTGGTCCATTCATTAACAGATAAACATCCGAGTTGTTTCCACCATTCGGATATTATGAATAACGTTGCTGTGGACATTTGTGCACACACTTTGTGTGGACATACATTTGAATTTTTTAATAAAGTAATACATGTATATCGTTTTAGAAGTCAAACGTTACCTCCGGGTTTATAATGAAACACTGGTCTCCTGAAACACTCCTTCTCTACCTCTGATTCCTATTCCCCAGAAACAATTATTTTCAACAGTTTAGCTATTTCTTCTGCTACTTCATATTTCTAGAGCCTATGCTTATACTATGTCTTGATTGTTCAGGTTCAATTCTTTTTTAACTTCTTACTTGGGAGCTGAAGATTTGACCCTCTCCCTCCCCCAGTGTGTACACACCAGCCTTCCCACCATCCTCTAAAATAGGTTATAATACCTTTAAACCAACGTGCAGTTTTGACAATGACTATGTAAATACTCATAGTTATGTAGAGCAAAATGTTTATATTTCCTTTCCCGTATCTTGCTTTTTTCATTTGTTAGGTTTCTACGTGCACATCAGTAATCCTGTACTAAACTCTCCAACGGAGCTAAAACGCAATTTGAAAAACCAGGAAATGAATCCATTCCTCTCTTTCCCTCCTGGAGAGGTCCTTCCCAGAGTCTTCCATCCTGCTGCCTGGTCCTGCTTTCCAGCTGCCATCTAGAAGCTTCCCTTCACCATCATCCTGGGAATCCCCTTCTCCCTGTGGGTTGGATCTTCTGTTTCTGGACCACAGACCTTCCACTTTCTTGGTCTACTTCATTGTCTTAACAAGCATATCCTCCAGCAGATTCCTGAGAAAGACTACATGGGACAGAAGCTTCTTGAGATGTTTTATAGCTGAAAACATACATAGTCTACCTTCATTCTTGGAAGTCCACACCATCATTTTCTTTCAAAATTCTGAAGAAATTGTTCCAGTGCTGTTGTTGAGAGATCTGCTGACCTATGGTCCTGACTTACGGTCCCTTGCATGTCACTTTTTCTTTCTGGAAATATTTAGGGTTTTTACTATATGCCTGACATTCCAAAATTTTATGCTATGTCTTAAAGTGGGCCTGTTTCCATCCACTAGGGACTAGGGACTCAGTGGTCTCTTAATTTGGAAATTCAAAGATTTAAGTTCTGATAAATTTTCTCTCCCTTTTTCTCTCTTACTCCCTTTCCTTACTTTTTTTATGTTCTTTTTCCTTGAGACTAGATTTACTTGGATGTTGGGCTTCCCAAACTGATCTTCTAATTTTCTGCCTCTTGACCTTCCTGTTCTACTGTCAGGGAAGTGTTTTAACCTTTTCTTCAAAACTTCTATTGAACATTTTCTTTCTTTTATCATTTTTAAAAATAACTCAAAGCTCTTTCTTTCTTTTTCTATGAATCTCCCTTTTTTATAGCAAGGTAGGGGTCAGGATGGGGTTAGGAACGTCTTGTGCTCCTTATATAAGCTTTCTACCCATGCTTCTGTTTGATAGCTCTATCCTGCACCCCTGCCTTCAAAGATACATGGTATCTCAGAGGTCTGAGCTTTGCTGAGAGTCTATGGTGGGCTTTGAATTGCTTCGTGTTGCCTTCCCTCATTACAGGTTTGGGGTCCAGCTCTGTCATGTGTGCTTGGGCATTTTCCACAGTCCACCTGTTTAATGGCCCCCAACATTCTGCTGACGTTGCTCGTCCACTGTTGCCTCATTTGCCATTGGTCTCTCCTGCGAGACTGGGAATCCCATGAGGCCAAGGGCTGTGTTTGTTTTGTTAACTTCCAAATACTATACCTGGCATTTCGAAAAGATTTGTTGAATAAACAAATGAAGAGGACTAAGCTGAGACTTGAAGGATGAGATGGAATGGAAAGGCAGAAACGTACTCTGACCGCAAGGGACTGGCATGTGCGGAAGATCGCTGGTGACAGAAAGCAAGGAACATCTAGAACCTGATACAGCTGAGCACTCCTGCAGTGAAGAGTGCAAGGCAGCTGGGGGTGGGGGTGGGGTGGGGGGAGGATGCAAAGAAAGAGGAAAGGCTGGAGAATGCAGCAGAGACCAGGTGGTGGTGGGTCTTCTAGCTGTGTTAAGCACTTTGGGCTTTACCCAGCAAGCAATGGGGAGCTCTTGTAGGGTCTGTATTGGTGCGCTAGGGCTGCTGTAACAAAGTATCAGAGATTGGGTAGTTTAAAATAACAGAAACGTATGGTCTCATGGTTCTGGAGGCTAGAGTCCGAAATCAAGATGGCAGCAGGGTTGGTTCCTTCTGAGGGCTGTGAGGGACAATCTGTTCCATGCCCTTCTCCCAGCTTCTGGTGGTTGCTGGCAAAATGAAAAAATGGGATTCTTCGTTGAAAAATGATTAAGAATTTTCAGACCCTGACAGCAGAACATTAAGCCAAGTGCGGAGCCCTTCTGAGCACAGGGCCCCACGTGGCAAATGCCACACGCCCACGGAGGGGTCCCCAGTCAAGAATCCTTCCTTGACCATCAATCTAGTCTTTCTTCTCCTCCTAAAACCTAGTGTTGGTTTATAAGCTATTCTTTACATTGACTGCATGCTACCTTTGTCAATTAGTCTCTATGACTAGCTGTCTATGTGTTTGCAGCATCTTTGTTCATTCAACAAGCTTTTATTAGGAACATACTATGTTCCAAGTCCTCAGAAAACAAACCCAAAAGATTCAGTCTCATAAACTCGAGGAGTTCACAATCTGGGAGGTTACCCAACGCACTAACAATTATCATCCCCTGTGACAAACACTGTGATAGAGAGATGCTTAATGTACCAATGACAGGGGAGCGGGGAAGCAGGCAGGAAGGCGTCTTAGAAGATGTGTAGCTGAACCTCCAAAATGCTTAGAAGCTCGTCAGGCAAAGGATGGGAAAGAGAGCGATAAAGGGCGTTTCAGATAGAGGGACCAGCATATGTACAGTGTGGTCATCTCCCAACTAAAATGTCAGCTTCTGGAGGAGAGGAACTGCACCCTCTCCTACCACCTAACACAATTCATTGCTCACAGTACAAATTCAACAAATATTTGGTTAGTTGAGAAGGCAAATTGATTTTATGAACAATATGGCATTTAAAGGTTAAACCAAAGAGCAAAGGCAATTAGATGTTTTAAATATACCTCTAAAATTCACTAAGTATGATAGTTCTCCCAGAGAATTTATATATGCAGCTGCCATATAAAGACTGACTTTCACACATGTTTAATGCTAATTTTACTTTCCCTTTCTGATAATGGTGCAATGAAAGCTAATTATAGCTATTATTGCCAGATAGATTATAAAAGGAAGAGGGCAAAAAAAAAAAAAAGGAAGAGGGCTGTTCATAGCTGCAAATTTTATTTTCACAAAATGTCAAGTATATAAAAATGTTATCTCTGCAATATTTCTAAGTATTAAAAAGTTGAATCCAGCACAGTATATGGTCTATGACCATTTCAGAAGTAGAGCATCTGCACATCTTTAGTTTATAACAACTCCCTAGATATTCACTGACATTTAATAACCCATTTGCACTAACAGAGTCATTAAAACAGATGCAGGCTGAAATGTACACTACTTACATTCAACTTACACTGGAAATACAATATTTTCTCACCTTTTGTAAATAGATACGCTGCTGCTCCAGCTGAGACCATGTTTGAGACACTCCCAACCACCAAGAATACAAATACAAGGACAATGATTTTTAAATAAGCATACAGAAAACAATAAAAGAAAAAGAGTGTGAATGAGCCTTTTAACAATGCAAACCTAAAAATAATAAAAATTTAAAAACTAATAAGAAAACTCTTTGAGGATGGTACACAGGAAAAGCAAAAGACCTGAAATTAAAAATTTTAGAGGCAAATCCTGATTCCAGCATACGCTAACAGATCTTGAGTGAGGCATTTTCCCTTTCCTTAGCTGAACTTACATGTACATTAGAGAAAATACCCCCTATATCATAGGGTTACTTTGAAAATTAAACGAGATGATATATGCTAACACACCCAACACCGTGGTCCTAGTTAGTGCCAAATTTTAGTTGAATCTGAATTTGTAAATTGTGATTTATATAAAATACCTAAATATTTCATTATATTGATTCAAATTCATTCCATCCATCAATCTTGTTTTTTAGTAAGATTCAATTGGAATTGATTTTACATCTACTACTGCCCTGAGCTGGGGGCCGTAATGCATCACATTGAATACCTCCAACAAACCCATGATATAAGTGGCATTTACTCTATCCTAAAGTAAAGAAACTGAGGCCCAGATGAAAAGTTTTTCTCTTTTCCGTTTATCTGCAGCTGCAATATGAAAATATTTCTGGTCAAGTTCTCCATTCTTTAAATAGAGATATGAATCAGCCGCTAATTCTCTGCGTATTAGGCCAAAGGATAGTCAGCAGAGTTTCAGTGAATTCACATGATACAGTTTCCAGATTTCACTCACTCACTTATTAAGCAAGTATTTACTGTGTACAATGAAGTGTCAAGGAAGACACAAAGCAGACCCAGGTAAAGAGCATCTTAGGAAACATACACAATAGAAAGTAAAACAGTGAAATAGATGATTTTAGATTAGTCTGGTGGCAGAGAAATGGGATGGATGGGAAATGACTGGAAACAGGGAGAAGGGTTAGGAAGCCATGGCTACTGACAAGGTATGAGGCAGTAACTGCTGGGTCTAGACGGTGGCAGTGGGCACCTAAGAGATGTTTCTGAGGCTAACTGTCTATAGAAAATAAATGAGAAGATGAGTCATGGATGACTTTGAGGTAAGTCAGCTGCGGGAAGAGTGATCTCCTGGATGGAAATGTGGCACTTAGGGAGGAAAAGGATGAACTCCACGTGACCACAATGAGGTTAGGGCCACAGGGAAAAGGCTCAGGAGAGCTCACCTGTGCAAAATGCAAGCTGTGTAACTGCAGGGTGAGGCTAGATCAAGGCAGAAGATACAGATCCGAGCCTCATCACCATGGAGATAACTAAAACCATGGGATGGAGTCAACTCTCTAGGAGGGGGAAGCGTTTAGAAGCATGTGAGCAGAAGTTCGAGGACTGACATCTAACATTAAGAGAGGGAGAAAGAAGGGCCAATATGATCAATTTTGGGCGTGTACTGGAATATATTTAGATAATATTGTTTTAGCATTCATATTATTTTAAATTAGATGAGCTAATAAAGGACTATATTTTATTCCTGTTTTTCTGTGCCCAGTAAAGGTTAAGTATCAACAAAAGAGAAGGCACATACACTTTCAATTCTGCCCATTTTGAGAAGAATCATATTCAGGGAAAGGAAATCATGGCTGAAAATGAAGTCCCTTCAACCAAATGGGAATATTTAGAATCCATTTCCATTTACACCAACGTGTAACATCTGTTTCCATCAGCAAGACCCTGAAAGTGCCCAGCTTCTGCCTTCAGTGATCCCAACATCCAAATTCATTCACTGTTTTCCTCATTCATCCTACTTTCTGCAAGGTGCTCAGCCAGACACTGAGAGGACAGTGATGGATAAGACGGACACACTCTCTGTTCTTGTGTAGTTCATAGTCTAGTCCACAATTCATATCCTGCCTCTTTGCTTCTAATCCAAAGCAATCAGGATTGAACTTCAGTAACATTTCCCATTGTCCTCTGGCCACGTACTTCTTCTTTATTGTTTTAAATTTATTTATTTATTTTTGGCTGCATTGGATCTTCATTGCTGCACGTGGGCTTTCTCTAGTTGGGGTGAGTGGGGGCTACTCTTGGTTGCAGTGCACAGGCTTCTCATTGCGGTGGCTTCTCTTGTTGCGGAGCACAGGCTCTAGGCACGGGGGCTTCAGTAGTTGTGGTGCACGGGCTTAGTTGCTCCACGGCATGTGGGATGTTCCCAGATCAGGGCTCGAACCTGTGTCCCCTGCACTGGCAGGTGGATTCTTAACCACTGCGCCACCAGGGAAGTCCCTGGCCACATACTTTTTACAGATGAAGGCTGAGCGTTTGTTAACCAGCAAGTAGAAGTCTTCTTTTAAATGAATTATAGAGTAGCCAGAAAATGTGACAAATATATGCCCCAGTGGTTACACATTTTAACCTGAGTAGTTTAACAGGAACTTGTGGTTCCTGTTACCACTCCAGAGGGTTGTGTCAGTTGTCAACACAGTGAGGTCTGGGCCTTACAGAGGCCTCCTAGTCCTTTATGACTCCAGTCAGAGGAATGAGAACATGGAAGGGGGAAGAATCCTTTGCCATCTCATCTCCTTTCTCATCTCATTGCTCCTTCCCATGTAAATCAAAAGAAACGAAGGGTAGGGCTTCCCTGGTGGCGCAGTGGTTGAGAGTCCACCTGCCAATGCAGGGGACACGGGTTCGTGTCCTGGTCCGGGAAGATCCCACATGCCACGGAGCAGCTGGGCCTGTGAGCCATGGCCGCTGAGCCTGCACGTCCGGAGCCTGTGCTCCGCAACGGGAGAGGCCACAACAGTGAGAGGCCCGCGTACCGCAAAAAACAAAACAAAACAAAACAAACAAACAAAAAAAGAAATGAAGGGTAAACAAAAGATAAACAAAAATATATATACTTTAAAATTAGGAATAAAAAAAGAAATGAATGAGCTAGAATGAATGAACTTCTCCAAAACTACTTCCAGTGGTAGTTTCACTGAAACTACTGAATTTATAAATTTTCATTAAGTGTTCAGAGAGAGGAAGCAAAGCTTCAGAGTAAGTACACAACTCTGCCTACTGTAGCAGGTGGCAACAGTGAGCACACAGGGTTGTTTTAATCTCTAAGCCATTTCCCTGCCTATGGTTTGAGTCCATCTCAAATACCTCCAGGGACCAGGCAGGTAACTAAACTGAGCTAAATGGGCCAAGTGTAGGTGGCAGCAACTGACACACACTGGAAAATGTATGTCTTGTCTAAAGGTAGTAGCAGAAGGAAGGCAAATTTGATTGTTCAAGAGAAACCAAAAATCTGATTTTTTTGGAAATCATCTGATTTTTAAAAATATTGGCAATGAATTTAAAAATATTAAATGTCATATCGGTTACTCTGTAACTGATTCATCCAGAGGTCATTAATTTACAACCTCTGGTCTATGGCAAGTTTGCTGTGTTTGCACAGAAACATGGAACTCATCACAGGTTTACAAACATGATTAACCTTAGCATATGCAATCAGTGCAAAAGATTTAAGAATGCTGAAATAACCTAAAGGAAGAGGCATGCAATTATAATTGACATGACAAAAGAGAAAAATTTTAAACTTAAGAATAACAAGAAAATAATGACCATTACTAGTGCATATTGGATGAAGATGTGACAGTAAAGATGATACTGAAAGGTTGATAACAAATCATGCAAAATGTTGAAACAGGCTTTACCTATGTAATCATTACCATCATCATCAACATCAACATATCACCTGCAAGAAACTAGGGAAAAATCTTTGGTGTGATAAATGTTGGATGTCTAATGTTAATTTAGAGGAAGAAAGCTAAGAATCTGAGTCATAACATACTGCGGCAAATTACTGCTCAAAGTTGTTGCAAGGCGTGGATAAGTCTATTGGTTCAAAGCCTGTTTCACTAAGGCTTGTGTTGAGGTTCCAGTACAGATTCATGCATCCATCCATTCATTCAACGAATATTTATTGAGCACTTACTATGTGCCAGGTACCATCAGAGGCACTGGAGATACAATAGTGCATGAATCAGACAAAAGTTCCTGACCTTCTGGAGTTGACATTCCAGTTAAGAGAGACAGACAATACACAATATAAATAAGTATATTCTATATTACATACTGATAAGTCTTAGGGGGAAAAATTAAATCAGGAAAGGGGAATAGAAGTTTGTTTTTGTGTAGTATGTGTGCATCCTTTTGCAGGGAGAAGGGTGAAGAGGATTTGAAATTCTAAATAAGGGGAACAGGAAAGGCCTTACTGAGAAAGAAACGTTTGCATAGAGACATGAGGGGGGTGAGGGCTGACACTGAGGGAGTGGAAGCGGAGCAAGCCTTGAGATATCTGGGGTAAGAAAAGTCCAGGCAGAAGGAACAAGTGTAAAGGTCCCGAGGGAAAGGTGCATGTGTCACTTTCAAGAGCAACATGATAAATCCAAGAACTAGGGGCAGAGCAGTAGCAGATGAGGTCAGGGCGGCCTGATCACACAGAGGGCTGGCTTTTACCATCAGTGGTACCGGAAGTCATTGCAGGGAAGGTGGTCTAATCAAAGGAGTTACAAGATTTGACATATGTTCTAAAAGGATCCTCTGACTGCTGTCATGATTGAACCAAAAGACAGCAAAGCCGGGGCAGTGAGACCAGTTGGGAGGCTGTTTCAATAATCTAGGTGAGAGACAATGATGGCTTGGACTAAGGTCTTGGCAGTGGAGACAGCAAGAAGGCATCAGATTCTGTGTATATTTTTATTGTAGCTCTGGGAGGATTTGCTGACATTCTTTGCGGCAGATGAGAAAATGAAGAGGCAAGGATGACTCCAAGGCCTTTGGCCTGAGCCACTGGAAGGATGAAGCTGGCATTAATTGATGTGGAGAAGACTAGATGAAAGCAGGCTTGGGGGTGGAGAACAGCAAGAGTTCAGTTTTAGACCCATTAAGCCTACTGGGGATCCAATCAGGAGATGTGGCATAGGCAGTTGGATATAGTGTCTGGAGGTCCACACTTTAGGTTTAAATTTGAAGTCATCAGCATATATTTGGTATTTAAAGGTGTGAGATTGGATGAGATCACCTAGAGGGTGAATACAGATAAAGAAGAGAAATGGACCAGGCTCTGAGCTTTGGGGGCACTCTAACATAAAAGGTTAAGAAAATGAAGAGGGACCAGCAAAGCATACTAAGAAGGAACTCTTAGTGAGGTAGGAGATAAATCAGGTGATGGTAATGATTTGAAGGCCTAGGGAAGATAGATCTCAAGTTGGGGAGAAGGCTCAACCTCTGAAAAGCCACTGGTGGTCATTTAAGGATGGACAACTACTGGCCACTGGATACAGAAACATGGAGGCCGTTAGTAGTCATGTAAGAGCAGTCTGGTGGAGGAGTGGGGCAAAAGTCCCATTGGAGAGCTTCCCTAAAAGAATGGGAGGGAAGAAATTGGAGATAGCAACTATAAACAAATTTCAAAAGATTTATTATAAAGGGAAGAAGAGAAATGTTGTGGAAGCTTGTTCAAGGGGGAAGTGGGCTCAAGGGATTTTTTTTTTTTAAGACAGGAGAAATAACAGTACATTTCTATGATTCCAGGAATTATCCAGCAGAGAGAAAGATAAAAATAATGCAAGAGACAGGGGGAAGATTAGCTGGGACAATTTTCTCGTATAAGAGAAAAGATAAGAAAAGATAAGCTCTAGTGAACAGTAGAGGGCTCAGCCTTGGCTAGGAGCAGAGACAGCTCATCTACAACGACAGGAGAGAGAGCTGAGTAAATGGTCACAGGTGCTGGGAGGTCGGGCTGTGGAAATTCTTCTGATTGCCTCTATATTCACAGTGAAGGATTTGGGGGAAGCTATGGAAGGGTTAAAGAGAAAGCAGAGTGTATGAAATAACTGTTGAGGAGGTTGGAAGAGTGAATGCTTCAGGGGCAGAGGGTATGATGGCTGAGCAACATCTAAGGCTAGTGATTACATTTAAAAAATATTTTTCTTTTAATTTCTTAACTTTTCATCTTGAAATCATTTCGGAACTACAAAAAGACGCAAAAATAGTTCAGAGAATTCCCATGTGCACTTCACTCAACTTCCCCAAATGTTAACATCTTATATAATCACAGTATAACTGTCCGTATCAGAAAGTTATCACTGATCCACCACTCTTCATTAAACTAGACCTTTTTCAAATTTAGAAAACTGTCCTATGAATGTTCTTTTTCTGGAGTAGGATCCAATCCATGATCCCATATTCTATCGAGTTGTGTTGTCTTCTTAGTCTCCTGTAATCTGGGACAGTTCTTCAGTCTGTCTTTCATTACCTTGACACCTTAGAAAAGGCTAGTCATAGAATGTCCCTCGGTTTGGGCTTGTCTGTTTCCTCACAATTTAAATCAGGTACATAGTTTTGGCAAGAATATCACAGAAGTGATGTGTTGTTTTTAGTACATCGCATCGCGGCACGTGATCTCTGCCAGGGTTCCCCTCTGTAAAGGTACTATTTCCTTTATAATTAATAATACAGCGATCATGGACTTTAAAATACAAGCATTCCGTATGTTTTCTTCCCCACCCCATTCATCTCCACTGGTGCAGGTACTGAGTAAGTGGAGGGTTGATTTAATATTGTGGTTTATCAAGTGAGGACCTCAACCAAGGTATAACTAAAACAGTTGTAGATATCATCAAAGAGAAGGGTTAACTGCCTCAAAAGATTTTTAAAGTACACCAAGACAATCAGTTATAGAAGAGATGTTTGATAGATTGATTATCAAAGGAGATAAACAGACCTGATTTTAAAGTTTTCCAGGACTGGTTGATTTACACCCATCTTTACTGGAAATACTTCTGGGGACTTTTGGGAAATACTACTTCAGTCCACTTTCATCATTATAGACTTATATACAAGTGTACTTGAAAACAGCCTTCTGAAATCTAACCTGTTCATAAGTAGAAAAGAGATTCTAGATTTTCATTCATCCATCCAACAAATACTTATTAGACCAATATCTGGTCCAAAACCTGAATACCTGGTTTGTGCTACAGGTGACAGAGAAAACGAAAGATGTGTCAAATATCTGATGAAAACATTCCAGAGGCTCCATGAAAAGTCAAATATTTTCCCAAATGACATTAAAAATATGATTAAATATTCTAAACTTCTGACACAGTAGATATGCCTAATTAAACATTTTTCTTGCAATAGGATCTTGAACTACTCTGTGGTTTCACCTATATACTCTCAAAGAAATGGAGGCCTGGGGTGAGGTGGAAAATACACCTGACCACAAGTCAAGAGATCCTGGATCAAAATTTGGCTGTTTCAACTTGTGTGGCCAGATGAAGCCAGTATAGCTAGGTGATAAACAGCACATGCCCTGGAGTTACAAAGGTCTGGGTTCCTAACTTGGTTCCTAGGTTTATTGTCTTTGTGCCTTTGGACAAGCTTCTTAATCCCTGTAAGCCTGTTTTTTCATCAGAATGGGAAAAGTAAACAGCACTCACAGCCTAGCATAGTTACAAGGTGTACAGGAAGTGATGCATGGAGAGCACTTAGTATAATGACCAATATACAAGATATGAACCAAAAGTAAGTCGTATTTGATAATTTTTATTATAGTTACTATTATTATTAGTCACGATTCTGTGCTTCGTTTTACGTAACTGTAAAATATGAGGGGCATCAGCTAGACCAGAATTTCTCGAACATGAATAAATATCTGGAAAAATTATCCGAAACGCCCAAAGTTGTCTTTATTTCTATTACGTGAGCAACCATAAAACTTGGCATAAACTGCTAATGCCGTCAGAGCCTAAGTATAAATCCAAAATCAGGTTAACTTCAAAACAACAATAACAACAAAACCAAATTATTTTAATGAGGATATTGGTGATTTTCTGGAATTAAATCGCCTTGTGAACATGGCGCTGATCCCCCATTGTGCGAGTTCTTCTGTGTTCACCGTCCAGGTTGTCTACTGTGTTCTGCTCAGTTCTCCCACTTCGCTTTCTTTGAACAACTGCAGGCTTCAGTGACATCATTTGGCCTTCACTTTGCATGAGCTCATGAATTACCTGGAGCTGGTTCTTTTTCATTAGCTCTTGAAAATTAAGGGAGGGAGTTGGTCTCAATTCTAGATACATCTCTTAATGCAGATCCCCGTGGATTCCCAGCTCCAAATCTTTCAGTAGCTCTCTGCCTGTCAAAATCCTGACATTTAAGTCTCTCCCAGACTTACATTTGCAGCCTTACCTACCCATCTTCTCTCTAGTCAAACTAGGATACCTCTTGCCATAGACTGTCGGTGTCCCTTCAAAACTCATACGTTAAAACCTAATCCCCAGGGTGATGGTATCTGGAGGTGAGGCCTTTGGGTGGAGCTCCCATGAATGGGATTAGTGCCCTTTTAAAAGAGATCCCAGAGAGCTCCCTTGCCCCTTCCATCATGTAAGGACACAGCAGAAGACAGCCATCTATGGAACAGGAAACGGGCCTCACCAGACATCGAATCTGCTGGTGCCTTGAACTTAGACTTCCCAGCTTCCAGAACTGTGAGAAATAAATGTTTATTAGGCACCAGTCTATGGTAATTTTGTTATAGCAGCCAGAACAGACAAAGACACTTGCAAAATATTTTTTTAGAATTTGCTGAGATTTTCTTTATGGCTAAGTAAGCATCAATCTTGGTCAATATTTCTTGTGTACTGAAGAGACTGTGTGTTCTCTGGTTATTGGATACAGTTATCTATATATGTCTATCAGATCAAACTTGTCAATTGGGTTATTCAAATTTTCTATATCCTTAGTACTCTTTTGTTTGCTTGATCTCTTAGTAACTGAGAGACGTGTTTTTTTAAAATCCCCATTTTAGAAATGAATGTATCAATAACATCTCCTTGTAATTTTGTCCATTTTTGTTTCATGTATTTAGAAGTTATGTTGTTAGGTACAGACAGTCTCATGTTGACATGTCATCTTGATGAATCATTTCCTTGCATCCTTAAAAAATAAGTCCATGAGAGCCTACTTTGTCCAATATTTGTATATTTCTTGCCCAGCCTTCCTTGACACTTCACTGGCTAAGGTGTAGATTTTCTAGCTCCAGAGGATGGGTCTCAGTTTTGAGGCTCTCAACTTTATTCAGAGTGTTTTGATTCAGTTCTCTGCCCACTGCAGACTAGAGAGCTCATCTTTACTTCCTGTGTCAGTGGTACAATCCCAGTGCCTGGCCCCTAAAACTTCACGTCGGATACCAAGATCCATTTCAGTTTAATTTAGCAACAAAGAAAGTCACTGTTATATGTAATTATAATAATAATGATCAGGAGTGTAGCCTTTTCTTTATACTATTAGATTCTGGAATTATCATTGGGAAAAAATGATAGCTGACATTTATTGAGCATTTTCAATACTCCAGGGACTGTATTAAAGCACTTTGAGGACATTCTCATTTAATTTTCACAACAGTTCTATGTAGGGTAGGCGCCATTACTGTCCCAATTTTACAGATGTGGACGTTAATAGTTAGAGGGTTGAGAAACTTGACCAAAGTCTTACAACTAGTAAATGGTGGAGACAGTACTCAAACCATGCCTGTTTGGTTTTAGGGCCCAAATATGTAACCACTTTATGTCTCATCTTAAATAGCTGAGGTAGACAAACTGGGTACATTAGGTATCTATACTATACAAAGATTCCCTTCAAAACCACCAGGGGGAATAATAAATACTAAAATGTAAAAATAGGCAAGAGACTAGAGTAAGTCATTTATAATAGAAACCATTCAGTAATAAACAGAGGAAAAGATGTTTAAGCTCATTAATAATCAAATGCTAATTAAAATAAGATGTTATTTCCCACCTACTAGAATAGCAAAGCTTAAAAAATTGACTAATTCCCAGGATCAGTTAGAATGAAGGGAAATAAACACTCTTACACACAGCTGATAGATGCTTAAATCAGGATTTCTAGAAGAAAAATAGGGGGACTTCCCTGGTGGCACAGTGGTTAAGAATCCACCTGCCAATGCAGGGGACATGGGTTCAAGCCCTGGTCCAGGAAGATCCCACAATCCGTGGAGCAACTAAGCCCATGCACCACAACTACTGAGCCTGTGCTCTAGAGCCCACGTGCCACAACTACTGAAGCCCACATGCCTGGAGCCCCTGCTCCACAAGAGAAGCCACCACAATAAGAAGCCCGTGCACCGCAATGAAGAGTAGATCCCACTCGCCGCAACTAGAGAAAGCCCGTGCGCAGCAACGAAGACCCAATGCAGCCAAAAATAAATAAAAACCTTGAGGATATTTAAAAACACAAACAAAAAACCCCACTCTGGATCAAGTCTAGTCCTCAGGTGTGGGTCTAAAAATCACAGCTGCTCTAATTCATTACAGCTTGTCTTACACTACAAGATTAGCAAAACCGGCCATTCTGGTTCCTAACTAACTAACTCCTACTAAGCAAATGGTGACAACCTGGATTTGTTATACTTGTGGTTCCACTTTCAGTCACTGTGGTCTATCAGCTTAGCTCCTCACTGACCCCATAAGTCCCTTTTCCATTCACTGGGGACATCAAGTGCCTCACGACCATGTACTGAGAAGAAGCAGAGTGAGTGTGAGGCTGAGATGCTTTTCTCCTCCCAAAAGGGATCACCTGGGCAAAGTGATATGAGAAGGTACAACTCCCCTGGATGCAAATCCTTTTCCATGCCAGGAGTCTGGGTTTGGGAAGTGAGTGTTGGGGAAGAAGGGGATGGTCTGGTTTCCTTAGCTCCTACTGAAAGAAGGGATGAGTAGAGGTATCTCCTTATGGGTCTCCTCATGGGTCTGATTCGGGTGGGTGGGTAGTGTGGGGTTCGTGGGTGCAAGGAAGGTACCCCACCAGCAATGGCATGCGAGGTCTCCATGATTCAGGACGAGGTACCATCTGATGAAAAGCAGGAGCACAGACTTACTCTCATGCTATTTGGTGGTTTGCATGCAAATCTCTTGTAGTTACCGAACCTCTTCTTTAAAGCAAGTCTTAAGCGGAGCCATATTAATATGTCAAACAGATAAAAGGGTTGTTGCTCTACTTGGAACTGCGGTGGAGGGAAGAGCAAAGCCCCACGATCTGTCTTCCCCATGGCTCCTGAACAGAGCTGGACACCGTATCTCTTCCATTGGAGGGTATTACCTCATCTGGAATAACTGGCAGAGGAAATGAAGGAACAGGGTGAGAAAAGAAACAGTATCCTGGGATTTACTAAGTTCAATCCTGATATACTCTCCAACATCAAAACATAAGGGTGGGGGGACTGAGATTGTTGTAACTCTTGAAGAACTGTCAAGAGCATATTAAACTCACTGTGTGACACTGAAACAAAAGTGATGGTTCTGTTAGTCCGGTTGTGGTGTAAGAAATGTGAGTTCTTCACCAACATGGAGAATATAAAGCACCATGACATGTGCAGGCAACCTGTGCTCTTCCCCACCTGCCATCCCCAGGCCTCATTACACTTAGGACTGTCAGCATAAAGCAGAGTAAGTTTGAAAAGCAAATCCACCATATTTACTGTTTAAGATCATAAATTGCTATTTGCCTTAGAATGAAGAGTAAGTCATTACAAAGCATTTCTGCTTACCTATGGTTCTACATGCTAGAGGTCTTTTATTTTTTTTTATTTTTATTTTTTTTTTGCTTTGCGGTACGCGGGCCTCTCACTGTTGTGGCCTCTCCCGCTGCGGAGCACAGGCTCCGGACGCGCAGGCGCAGCGGCCACGGCTCACGGGCCCAGCTGCTCCGCGGCGTGTGGGATCCTCCCGGACCGGGGCACGAACCCGCGTCCCCTGCATCGGCAGGCGGACTCTCAACCACTGCGCCACCAGGGAAGCCCCATAGGTCTTTTTTGAGGACTGAACAGAAGGCACGCAGCGCCTACACCTCCTGCGTATGGCACATACTCCTTGTAAGTTTAGGACTAAATCCTAGCTGGTCCCAGGGACTCAGTAGATTATTCTCCCAAAGTCCAGTGAGCACTTTAGAAAACCTGAGAAAAATTATATACTTTCAGAACATCTTTCCCTCTAGCAATTCTGAGGAGGGACACACTGCAGCCTTTTGGCCTTTTCCACTTTTGTTTGGCTCACCAGCTGGCCTGGAGGACACCGAGAACAAGGCGGCTTTCATCCTTGGGTCACAGGTTGACATTCATCATGGATTCGGTCCAGCTCAGTCAATGCTGACAGCAGCTCACGGACTCAACTCACGTGAATGACACAGGTCAAGGTCTCTTTACTCACATCACTGCACTGGGACATTTTCAGGCATGAGCTGTCCCGTGGCTCCTCTGCGGCCCAGAAGGGTATAAGGACCAGTGACAGAATGTAGGGACCTGCCCTGGAGCATGCACTGCATTTGTTCACAATCTGAGAGGTGCAGACCTCTTTCACCAACATACCAGAGACGCTAGCAAACCAAGTGTGATACTTTATGGATAAATGCCCAGGATTCACCCTTCAACCCTCCAAATACTTTGCTTAACATCGACTATAATCACATAAAGCAGGGACAACGCAGACAGGAAATCTGAGCTATTTGTTTTTAACGGTTAGCATCTAATGAGGACTCACCTGTACCCAGCAGAACCTAAGTCCTTGACCTAGATTCTCTCTCTAAATCCTCACAACATCCTGAGTCAGGTACCATTTTACCCCAGTTTTACAGGTAAAGAGACCACAGGAGCTTTAATGGGTTGAGTAGCTGGTCCAAGGGCACAGAGCTATCAAGTAGCGGCCAGGGATTTGAACCCAGCCGAGCTGAGCTATGCTGCCTTGGATTGACATATGATGCAGGTCATAGAATTTTCAGTTAACGTGAGAACTGTGGAGTAAGATAAAACATAAAATCAACACTTAGACCAGTGCCTTCCACATGGTAAGTAACCACCATTGACATTTCATCACTCACAGCATGAAAGGCAATGCTGCTTAGTCAACCTAACATTAAGGAAACAAGTATCATCTGCCCTTTTCTGGTGAAGGTCACAATCATACAATATACACAGATATCTAGTATCAGCTGGGCGCAGACAGTCTAAAACAATCACTGAAACTAGGGAAATACAGAACTGTTCCTAAGTGTTCGGGGTACTGTGAATACATAACAGTATTCTATCCGAGCAACATAATAAGAAAATGTTAAAAAAAATTTTAAAACCTCAAGTAGTCATAATTATAAAGACTGAAAAGATTTAAAATTTCATTTTAATGTCTAAAATTATAAAGCCTCAAATGAATCATTACATGTTGTTTTAATAAAGTTTAAAGTTTAGCACCTAGCAAAGAGCCTTACACACAGGTTCCAATAAATCATTCTGGAATGAATGGCTGAATTCATGAATATGCTTTTATAACAGATAGACATTGTTCTTTCACTATGTCTGGGAATTTTTCTTAATTCTATGATGCAGGTTGCATGACCTTTCCTTATTAATAATGATTTTTCTGAAAAAAATCCCAGGACTATCATCATGAAAGACAAAAAGGAAAAACTAAATAACCCGCCCCTAAATAATTAAGAACAGAAACGAAGTTTTTGCCTTTGCAATGAGATAGGAGAGGTAAAAAGAAAAGCAGCTTCTTCAAAATATCTTTATTAACATTTAAGAAAATATAAAATTGTTCTCTATGCAGCAGCATGAAAACACATGAAACAAAAGTATACATTTAAGCCACTGTGACTGGTGAAGAGTAAAGACATTTCTCAGTATATATATAAGAAAACAGGTAAACTCAGATCAAGAAAATACCTCTTTCTCAAAAGCTTTTTGTGCCTTGGTTTACCCTGGGGACTCAACAGTTTATTCAATGTGCTCTCAAAAATAACTGTTTTTTTAAAAAGAACTTCTAAAAAACTAATATGAGCACAAAAATACAGATCACTGCAGTTATTTCCATAAAGTAAAATGCTAAATTAAATCTACACTGACCAAACTATTTTGTAAACCTCCATCCTGTTTAAAAGGAAAACAAACAAATAGAGCGGTATATAGAGAATAGTTTTTCTATATATAGAAGATTTCCAGCAACAGTTTCTGCACCATTCCAACAGAGCTGTGTCCTTTCACCAAGAGCAAATCTGAGATTCCCCAAGTACTCCCCACTCGTTAGGAAAATCAAAAGCATTACCTGCAGGGTGCGTAGGGTTGCTTGTGCATAAGGCTTTTATCTCATTTTAGCAACATTAAAAAAAAAACAAAAAAAACCGCAGGATGTATACAACCTTGGCGCTCACCATTACTGTGGCCTCCTTAATACAGTCTGCTAAAAGTGCTGTGGTTCAGTTTGAAAAGCTTCATCACACAGCTAATGCGACAAACAAAAAGGATGACTGTACTGTGTATCAGGTGAAGGAGACCCTTAAAATCAGAGGGAGTTGTATTATTTAAAGAGACATGATTATTTTTAAAAAAGAAAAGGAGATTGAGGTAGCAATATTTCCCCCTCAAATTTAAAAATTAATAAATTAAATAAAAACAGTAAAAGAATCCAAATTGAATGTGATGTGTACTTTCTAAATCCGGCCTGCACTTGTACATCATTTCCATAGATGAAGCACGTAATCTGTGTCAGAAAAACTGATATATGCATATGAAACACACCAAGCCATGAATTTAATTTTCATAATCACGATCTCATTTACCTAAATGTTGGTGCTAAGTAACAGAAGTAGTAAGTAGTGGAAGACAAAACATTCACACCTAAGGAGGTTACATATTAAACAGCCTTAGTTTCTGCCTGCTATTTGCTAGAAGAAATCTGCAGGGAATGAAGCCTGATGCCTGATTCCATGTGTGACAAAGCATTTAAAAAAAAAACTATTGATAAGTGCATCGCTTTGATTTTGACTATGCAGTACTAAGTACAAATTTTAAAGGCCAAGCATTGGTCAGTAAAACTGAATCCCAGTAGTTCTCACGGTTCAAACAACTTTTAAGAGGACAGGAACCTGACTCAATTTATCTATTGGAACATAAATATTTTTCATGGTTAAAAATATAAACATTTTTCACACTTACAAAATATGCACAACAAGTATTACTTGAGACAAAACCTAGCAAACAGATCTGCCTATTGTCAACTTTCTTAGCTTTCTGAGAAGCTAATTAATCCATGCAATTAAGAGTGGAATAAGTTCATAGAGCTGAGCAGCAGCTTAATTGGGACATAGTTATCTTACAAGGAAAAGAGACCACATACAAAGGAAAACAAGGTGCAGAATATTTCCCAGAGTCTGAGGAAATACTTTTTTACTTTTCCACTTTTTTCACTGACTGTTTAAAAATATATGCTTGTTCCTAAGGAGAAAAAGGAAGACTTGGTTAGGGAGTAAATCTTCAAAGACCCCAGAGTTACAAAGATTTACACACAAGTCTCATCTTCCAACAACTGTACTGAAGTTCCTACACTTGTACTTGCAAAATAAAGCAAAACAAAACAAAACACAAGACTGGAAGGTAGCTCCGTCTACTTCACTTTCTGAGCTGGGATTTACACACCTACCTAATGAGTTTTCTCTCTCGCACTTTCTCCATCAAATCTCCAGAGAAACACATGCGCATACATGCAAACACACACGATGTATCGATCACTGTACGTACAGGTTCATCAACAACAGGACACAAGTCACAACACGATAGAACAACTAACTAGGACAGTGAGAAATGGGTTTCATTTAAAGCTTTCTTGGATCCTTAATGCCCCTATGCCTACACATTTCCTATTCATCCAGGCACTTTAAAGGATCAGAAAGACAAAACAGGTTGCATTAAAGGAAGAGAAACAAAACAGAATGTTCGCTATTCGGGGGCCCTGTAAAATCAGCCCCGGAACCCGGCTGCGCAGAAGTGCAGCATGAAAGAATGCCAGCCTGGACCCTAGACACCCGAGTTAAGCACCTTGCAAGCGAGGAAAGTAAATACATAATAGTGGTCATTGTCATTAAGAATAAAAACAGTAATAACGATTGTCACCACGGGGTTCCGTACAGCAGGTGCACGTGGAGCGGGCTTCTCCTGCAGCCCGGCACAGCGGCTGGGCAAAGCGAATGGCCTCGGCGCGCGCCGCCCGGTGGGGCGGGACCCGCTGCGCAGTGCTCCGCAGGCCGGTGCGCTCCCCGCCCGGCCCCGCCCGGCCCGCCCTCCCCTCTGCGCCTGCGCATCTGGCGGCCGGGACGCTTTTATCGGTTTCCGGTTGCTAGGGCCTGTCTCCTTGGCCTCGGGTCGCACCTGGCGATTGGGTGAGGGTGGCCTGGGTGCTTTCTTTCCGGACAGCATATACCGCGGGAAGACCTGCGACCTCACTTGACCTTAACCTGCCTAAATTCCCAGGAAGAGGAGATAAAAAAAGGAAAAGCTGATTGTTTTGAGAAGCAGCTGATTGCCCTAAAGGAGAGCGTACGAGTCCAACGTTTCCAAGCATCTCTTCCAATAATGAGAACGGAAAATTACAGGCATCAAGTGGGACGTACTACCAGGAAGCATACCTTGAGTGCTTGTGTGCAAGTCATCCTGGGGGTATAAAGCGGCCCATTTGTGCAGCTCCAGAGCGTACCTGCCTAGACTGTCAACGGAATAGTGATGTCCCAGGCACTTTGATATTGTCCCGACTAAGCACACATATTTGGTTCTATCTTCTGGTGTCATTTCTCAAACAGTACTAATTGGGACCGCGATCCTGGAAAATCTCATTATACTGAAGACCATTTTATTTTTGGGTTAAATAGTTATGGCCGAAGTGTAGTGGCTGAAATTTAAAATAAGTCATTTTTACAGAAAGGAAACAACTTATCTGTGAAGAGTTAGGTATTGTGGGTCTTCAGAGGCCATGGAAGGACTTCCTCACCTTTTTGACCAAAAACTCTTTCCAAATTTATAAATTGATAATATTTTGGAGGTAGAAAAAAAATGAGTGTCAGTTCTACTGTTCTGGAAAATCAGTATTTACTAGCTGAAATAACACTGACTGAACTTTTTGCTAACGTGAAATTTTAAAATGATCCTGATTGGTAACAGTATATGTATTTTTTAATTTTGTATTAATTATAAACCTAAATTTTATTTAGATTCTAGAAGTTTTAAGAAATTATTTTCTTCCCCTCTTTTCCTTTTATAGGAATTCTGCTTGGACCCAGTATAGTATTAGTGCAGAACAAGTTTCATTAGGATGTAATCTGCATTCGAATGAATTATTTTTCAGCAACAATTCAAACATATTCAAAAACTTTTCAATTCTCAATAGCTGTGAAAAACAGTGCTTATTAGTAAAATGCAAAACCATCCACAACTTCTTAGAAGACCCTTACCTCCAAATCTCCCTAAGCTGTCTTTATGTCAGAAGAAAGCCCGTGCAGGTATGTGCATTACTCAGATGTTTAACTTTATTTTTTTACAGAAGTCTCTCAACCTGCACAGCTCAGAATCACAATAAGGACATTCACTAATAACCAGCAACTTACAAATGTTTGTTGTAAGCTGGTAACATCCAATTCATTTCTACAAGTACAGTTTATCCTCATCATTTGTGGGTTCTGTAGGAGTGAATTTACATAACTGCTAGAATCTATTTGTAACCTCCCAATCAGTACACTGTACTATATTTTGTCTTTTTAGCTCCAAAATATACCATGAAGAACACTTCGGAGCAGTATATAGAGCTCTTTCTCAGTCCTTTTATAACAGTGAAACTGTGCAGGAGGGGGGTATATATGATAATTCTCGGACACATGCAGGGCATTGAAAACACACATGTTCCCAGCTGAGGTCAAAGAAAGATATGGCTGTGCCTTCTTGTTTTAGCTCTCATATTACAAATAACTGCCCTTTTCCTGGTCTAGTTAGTACCATGTTTTCTGAATTCTGTACTTTCTGTTGGTGATTTAACAGTCTAAAATAGCCCCTAAGTATAGTACAAGAAGGCTGTGATGTGCCTTTTGGAGAAAATATATGCCTTAGAGAAGCTTCCTTCAGGCCTGAGTTACAGTGTTGTTGGCTGAGAGTTCAATGTTAATGAATGAACGATCTATATTAAATAAAGTGTCTTGAAATAGAAGCACATATAAAACAAGGTTATGTATTGATTGGCTGCTGGTAATGTTGAGACCAGAGGCTTGGAGGAACCTAACCCCGTATTTTCCCAAGAAGTAATGGTTCAGTGTTGGATAACTCAGTGCTCACTGAGACTACAGAACAGAACTGCCACAAATCGTGAGAACTGAGTGTACTTATAAGCACAGTGCTAAGAACTGGAGATATAATAGTGAGCAAAACCACGTCTGCCACTCCTCTTTCTTAGTTACCCTCTGGTGAGATCCAATGATCTGATCACACAACTAAATGTAAAATTATCTGTGATAAGTGCTGTGAAGTAAAGATGAGCCACTTTTATGATTATAACTTTATATAATACCCTTAATCCTCTATTTCTGTATATGGTATTTATTAACTCCTTACTTACAAGCAATGGTAAAATTAGCATATTTCCTCTTCTTTCCCCTTTTCAGTCTCCTCTACCCCGATTTTAGTTGATTATATTAATTATTTCAGTGTCTAAGTGTGAACTAAGACTTGAGGAATTAGTGAAAGTGAAATGAAATATGTTTAATTATAGAGGAGACCCATGTAGTTTTTGATGGCAGAGGAGTCTATTGGAAAAGTGGAATTTTAACGTACTAGAAGAAAAAGAAAAGAAATCATGGGGATGGGGAAATGTATCAAAAAATAGGGAAGTCTATGGGCTTCCCTGGTGGCGCAGTGGTTGAGAGTCCGCCTGCCGATGCAGGGGGTGCGGGTTCGTGCCCCGGTCCGGGAAGATCCCACATGCCGCGGAGCGGCTGGGCCCGTGAGCCGTGGCCGCTGAGCCTGCGCGTCCAGAGCCTGTGCTCCGCAATGGGAGAGGCCACAACAGTGAGAGGCCCACATACCGCAAAAATAAATAAATAAATAAAATAGGGAAGTCTAAATTGAGAAGACAGATATCATCTTCATTGGGCAGATTTCCCTAAGCACCTCTTCTCTCTTCACCCAGTCAGAGTGCTTACCTTTATGGTCCCAGAGTATCCCCTATCTACCCCCTTACTGAGCTCTTATTCTCTAGTGTAACTGTTTACCTGCCTAGTTTCTATATTAAATCATGAGATCGTTGATGGTAGTAAGGTTTGTGCTGTGTGATTGTACCCTCAGCACTATGTGTACAGCTAGCACATGGGAGGTGTTAAATGTTTGTTTCATTAAGTAATGAGAACGGTAAGTATGGGTTGTGTTAATCAAGAAGGATGGATTGTATAAGGTTTAAGGTAGACTTTGGCAAAGGAAAATGATTTAAATTGGTTGGTAAGAGAAAGTATTCCACACCGTGTGAGCAACAAAAGAAACTCAGGTCTACCTAAAAAAAGAAGAGTGTCAGAGAAGGATAAGTGATCTCACTTGATCTAATAGGTAAGTCTCTGTTCTAAGCAAGAATAGCAACGATGTACTGGGTGATTATAGCACAAGGATAAATGGAACGAATGATGGCAGTGTTATAAGGAATGGAGAGAAGAATTGGGACTATTCTGTTAAAAGATACTCGCCATACCCATTAGGCAGTGTAGTGTTTATTGAAAGTAGACTTAGATTCGCTGTAAATGTATATTGCAAACTCTAGGGCAACCACTTTTAAAAAAATTTTATAAGTATAATTGATATGCTAAGAAAGGAATGAAACTGAAGGAGAGACACTGACTCATAAAATTCTCACCTAAAACCAGAAAAGACAGAAAAAGAGTGGAAGATTTCAAAAAGACAAAGAAGTAAAACAACGGCAATGAATAGAAAACTTTACAAATGTGGTAGATGTTAAGCCAACGATGTCAGTAATTCGTTAAAACGTGAATGGTCTAAGTGTACCAGTTAAGTGATAGAAACTGTCAGAGTAGATAAAAGACAAGAGCTAATTATATACTGTCTGCAAGAAACTTCCTGTAAATATAAAAACACAGATAGATGAAATGTAAAGGGATAGAGAAAGATACATCATACTAACACTAATCGAAAGAAAGCTGGAAGTGTATATATGGCCATGCTACTCTCTCACTTCGTCCCAGCTTCCATCCCCCGCCCTCCACCCCTGCCACAGTGTCCTCAAGTCCATTCTCTATGTCTGCGTCTTTATTCCTGTTCCGCCCTTAGGTTCATCAGAACCATTTTTGTTTTTAGATTCCATATATATGTGTTAATATACAGTAATATTTTTTTCTGACTTCTTCACTCTATATGACAGACTCCAGGTCCATCCACCTCATTACAAATAACTCAATTTCGTTTCTTTTTATGGCTGAGTCATATTCCATTGTATATATGTGCCACATCTTCTTTATCCATTCATCTGTTGATGGACACTTAGGTTGCTTCCATGTCCTGGCTATTGTACATAGTGCTGCAATGAACATTGGGGTGCATGTGTCTTTTTGAATTATGGTTTTCTCAGGGTATATGCCCAGTAGTGGGATTGCTGGGTCACATGGTAGTTCTATTTTTAGTTTTTTAAGGAACCTCCATACTGTTCTCCATAGTGGCTGTATCAATTTACATTCCCACCAACAGTGCAAGAGGGTTCCCTTTTCTCCACACCGTCTCCAGCATTTATTGTTTGTAGATTTTTTGATGGTGGCCATTCTGACTGGTGTGAGGTGACACCTCATTGTGGTTTTGATTTGCATTTCTCTGATGATTAGTGATGATGAGCATCCTCTCATGTGTTTGTTGGCAATCTGTAAAATAGATAGCTAGTGGGAAGCAGCTGCATAGCACAGGGAGATCAGCTCGGTGCTTTGTGACCTAGATGGGTGGGATAGGGAGGGTGGGAGGGAGACACAAGAGGGAGGGGATAGGGGGATATATGTATACGTATAGCTGATTCACTTTGTTATACAGCAGAAACTAACACAACATTGTAAAGCAATCATACCCCAATAAAGATGTAAAAAAAGAAAAAAAAAGCTGGAGTAGCTGTGTTCATTGGCTTGTTTTCTTATTGTTGAGTTGAAGAGCTCTTTATTTTGGATGCAATTCCTTTATCAGATGAGTGTTTTGCAAATATTTTCTCTCAGTGCATGGCTTGTCTTTTTCTTCTTTTAAGAATGTCTTTCACAGAGTAGAAGTTTTTAATTTTAATGAAGTCCAACTTAACCGTTTTTTCTTTCGTGGATTGTTGTTTTGGTGTCATATCTAAAAAGTCATTCTGAATAGCACAGGGAACTCTATTCAATACTCTGTAATGACCTGTATGGGAAAATAATCTAAAAAAACCCGGAGTGGATAGATGTGTATGTATAACTACTTTGCTGTACAGCAGAAACGAACACAACATTGTAAATCAACTATACTCCAATAAAAAAATTAATTAAGAATAAAAGTCACTGCCACACCTAACATCACCTAGATTTTGCTCATGTTATGTTTTGTTTTAATATGAGAAAGAGAGAAAGGAAAGTTGAAGATGGTGGTGTAACCATTTTATGGAATGAGCTAGCTTTGATAAGTTCCATATAAGCAGGAAGCAAACATTATCCTTCTCCTACTACTGCCCTTTAAACTCACATGGCACACATCTCTCTACCGAGGCTTTTCTAGTCACTTTCATCTATTAGCCTTGTCTCATTTCAATCTAAATCAATACTTTCATCTAGCATGCAATTAAACCTTGCCCTTTCTCCCAGCTCAGACTAGGTCTGCTAATTTTTAGACAAGCCAAGGGAAACAGGGGCATGATAAATGCTTCCATCTTGTTCTTTTACTTCTCTTCCCCAACTCATAGTTTCTGGTATCTTCATAGGTGTGGCTAGGAGTGGGAAAGAGTTAAGGAGTTAAGAGTGAAGGTGAGAATCCGTCATCAGTCTCTGTACCCCCCTGAAATGCCAGAAGGTAGAGGTCAAGTAGATTCAAGGATTCTCTTGCCTTATACAAGTTGCGACACAGCAATGGGAGGGCCAATACATTTCTGTTACTCTGTAGGTATAAGGGGGTTGGGGGAACCATGGCAGGGAGTGATGAGATGTTATCCTCTCCTTGTGGCATACACTCCTGTTCTCTGTAGATGGTTCTCTGAGAATCCCCCTCACTTGGTTTGAGGTTGGGGTAAATCCTCCTCTACCCACCACAAGGAGGGGAAGATCGGAGAAACACGTAGCACGCCAATAGCTCAATTCAGAAGAAATCCTCTCTGCGAATGTAGATCAACCTCTAGCCATCTCTCATGTACAGACAACAGGTGAGACTTGGGCTTGTTTTGGCCATCTCTTTGCAAATCTTGCCTCAATGAATCTCTTATCTTCTCATGAGAATGCTGAGGTCCTCATCATTTATTGTACTCAACTGAGATGATGGACAAAAATGTTATTTAACATTCTGTCACAGAAGAAAGAGAAAGCACGATTTGATATAGTGAGGTCCCTAAGAATGCAGACACAGTGCATTTTCTGGACCTAAGAGAGATAAGAATACTTCTGGTTGTAACCTGAGTGAACTCGTGGTACCCTGTAGCCAGTATCAGCATGTTATCATGTTCCAAAGCCATCTTGGTCTGATATCTGGCTTTGAAAAGAAATGTAAATCTTTGCTCAAAAAGTTTCAAATGAGGAAGTGATAATGATAAATAGCGAAACTTCAGTGAGTCATTTTTACCTCTCCATATTGCCAGAGTTTTCTGTGGCAACTGCTCAAAAATCTCCCTTTATGTCCTACTCTTCTTCATCCATTCTGTTCTTCCAGGAGTGGCCCCTAATCTTTCTAAATCTAATACAATTTAGCCTTCCTGATTCTCCAATTGCTCATGCAAACTTTATCCCAGTAAGGTAAGCAAAAGTCCTGATAGCTGAGTGAGTGTATACAGAAACGTTTTTATAAGGTGAGAGAGGGTGAGTGGATAAAGAAAAGCTATGAATGCTGAGACGTTAATAGTTCTGCCCCTGACACCTTGATAAACATAATCTAATTCTGCCATATTTTTTTTTTTCTGGTTTAGGAAAGACTGGTGACACTAAGCTACCACGTGTACGGTTCATTCCAGATAAAACCGCTTCATTTGAAAGAGATAAAACTAGTTTTCCTGACGTTCCAAGAGATCAGTCACAACCCCCTGTTAATATTCAAAATCTCTTTCTTGATCATCGTGTACAAAAAAGAGTGACTACTATTTCAACAACCACAAAATCTTCTAAGCGTGTCTATTGGCACATTCCAGAGACTGCTACTGGTTCCATATTTTTTCCCAAGTGTCGTTCAGCTTCAAGTCGAGTTTTTGGGAAAGAAACAAGCAAGATGGAAAGTTCCAGAAAATCAGAAGAGCCATTAAAAATAACAAATATTTATGCTAACATTTTAAAAGAGATTCTGATTCTCTCCTCAGAGTTCTCCAAACTACCAAGTGCCCCTTCTTCAGTGCCCACTCCCAAACTCAAGGAAGTTCATTCTGACCAGTTTTTACAAATGAGCAGTACCTATACTTTTAAGCAGCCCCTGTTACGTTTAAGTGCAACAGTGCCAATCCCTGTACCGAGGACTATACCTGTTAAAGCTGAAAGTCAGCAGTCTGACCGTTTACAATGTCGTACGGTGACACTAAATATTAAAGATTTTCCAGGTCCCATTTTCATACCGACGCCGGTTTTACCAAGGAAACCTCGGAGACAGTCTGTGATAGGTAAATCCAGTCTGAACATGGTCTGTAATAATGGGGTCAAGTAGAGCAAAAGGGAGAGAAGGCATCCAAGCATATGGTGGTTCCCCCGTGGGTCTGCAGAATGGGATGGTGGGATCCCTTTTCACCTGTACATTTAATGTATGGGGCAGAATGCAGTAGCAGAAATCCTGACCTTGCAGGTCTGCCAAGGGCAGACTGGGAACTCCACCCAGATGGTGGTGATGGAAACCAGATAAAGCAGTTCAAAGGATCAGAAAAGCTCACATAAAGGAGGAGTGTGAATGAACAGTCATCCGTAAGGTGGTCTAGATGAACTCTAGAAGCAGAATGCCAGTGCTCATGGATGCCTTCATGGGCACTTTTCCATGGATAACCTCAATTCATTAAAAGATGAACAATTATAATGAAGTCATAATACCCTCAACATGAATTTTCACACGGATTTAAACATTATCCTATTTAAAATTTTTTTCCTAGAAAGTCGTGTAACAGAATATGAACATGTAGAAAGTGTCCCAAAGCAAAGCATGCTGAACGTATGTGAAGGTAAATGCTAGGTTTATATCATTCTTTTAAAAATTGTATATATGATTATCTCTCCATAAAAGTATTTGTGATTTTGTGTGTTTGTGTATATGTGTGTGATTCACACATATGTCCCACCTCATTTTCCATTCCTTAAGCTATTTACTGAGCAACTATTTTTAGAGTGTTGACTATAAACCCAACTTTGTACTGATGTTGGGAACATAAACGATGGAGTATTCTTAATCTGGATGGAGAAGATAGACATGCAATCATGACAGTTAACTGCTTGCCATGTGCCAGCACTGTTTTAAGTGCTTTGACCTTAGTTACCTAGCAGAAACAAATGAAAAATCATCTTTCAAGAAAGATTACATCATCCTACATCTCACACTATTTCTATAAACAATTTCACAAATACAGTGTGTAGCAAACAATTCACAATTATCAGGTACACAAAGAAAAACAAAATGAATGAAAACTAGCAGAAATAGTAAGCAGTAGAAACATACCCACAGGAGTTCCAGCTATTAGAATGATCAGATTCAGATTTTTAAATAACCTAATGACTTTTGGTTCTAGCCAAGATTGAGTAGCTTGTATTGGACAATCCCTCCCACCAAAATCAGTTATTAAAGCTGCCCACAAATATATAAAATAACCATTGAGGTTACTGGAGAGTAACCCTTGCAAGCATGACTTGAGTGGTTACCATCTTTGAAATAAGCTGAATTAGCTGTACATTTACCTTGGCTTTTGCTTGAGGGGATTTGTGGTGTTGGAGAACAGGGCACAGGTAGAAAGAAGGTGATAGTTTTACTGGATTGAGGAGATAGCTGTCAGACTTCAGAGTTGACAAGATAGCTGGGATAGAGGGGTAATATATCAGAGAGGAGAGAACTGAATTCAAATATCTGCATACAAACTCCCTTAAGAGTGTTGGCTGATTTCTAAGCTGCGCATGTACAGGACAATACGCTAAGAAACACAGCGGAAACCATCAGCTGAGATGCTAAGGAAGTGAGCCTAGATTTTGACAGCTGCACCGAAGACAATTACTGGAGTTCAAGCTCTGCTGAAATGAAGGGGTCTTGGTAAACACACTGGGCTTTCAGTTGCAGACCCAGAAGACCTATGCCTTGGGAATAAGAATGACGCTGTAGGAGAAAGGACAAAACTAAAATAGGTTATCCCCTACAAAAGTCAAAACCAGTCCTTGATAAATCAAAGTGGTACTTCCTGCCTAGTCAAAGAAAACCTAACACTTATTAGAGACAGATAATAATATCCAGACCCTTTAAAATTTTCATTCACAATGTCCAGCATTAAACTTAAAAATCACAAGGCATCCTAAAAACAGGATTAAAGGTCTGGAAACCAGTAGAAAGAGGCAAAAGAAAGAGAACCATAGGATCAGATATGGGAGTTTTCAAACAAGGAGTTTAAAATAACTATGATTACTATGTTGAAGAAAATAAAAAGTTGAAGAATTTTATCAGAGAACTGGAATTTCTGCTTTTAAAACTTAGAGTCATATCAAATTTTAGAACAGAAAAAGTAATATAACAAATTAATGATTCACAGATGTGTTTAGTAGGAGATGATACACAGAAGAACACTCCAGCCACAAAACTTTCTCTTTTTTCCCCAGTTGTATTGAGATACAAGTCACATGCAACTCTGTATAAAGTTAAGGTATACAATATAATGATTTGATCCATGAATATACAGTCTGGTGAAATGATTACCACAATAAATTCAGTTAATACCCATCACCTGACAACTTTCTCTTGCGAGAAGAAATTTTAGGCTTCACTCTCTCAGAAGCTTTCAAATATACACTGTAGTATCATTAACTACAGCAACCATAAGACCTTCTGAGCACACTACCCTTCCAGCAGTTCCCTATCCCTGTCTGTGACATAAATTAACCACTGGGTCTCCTCCACATCATAGGCCTAAACAAGTCATGTTACCATTTCTGACTTAGGGAGTTTATGCCACTCTGGTGTTTCCCTCTTTGAAAAGTTCCCAGGGAAGTCTAAGCATCCTGAGATCCTTCAGAGATCTTTCAGGGAATTTCTAACCACCTCTGCTCCTCCATCTCCCTCCTTTTCACTCAAAACTCAACTGCTTGAGCTTAGCCCATAAGTGTGGGTGGGCAGGAAGCAGGCCACAGACTTAATTCTTAACTCATTCTCCATTCCTCTTGCTCCATCCCCTCCCACAAGACAAGGAATCTCCGTATCACATCACACATCTTTCTTCATTCTGTGGTTAACTTTCACATCGATTGACCTGAAATGGGCACAAAGGCCTGTTTTAGAAATTAACAACTGAACATTGTTTTCTTTGGTCTAGGATGCCTCGTTTCTTCTCATTGAAGCAATGGTATAAGAATTATTGAGATGATAAAAGATGTTGCAGCAAGTAATACAGCAAGAATGGCTGGGAGTGTAAAATATATTTCAAAATATTTTCCCGCCACACCTGGGTGTGTGCTTGAACATGCCATTTTTGACAAAAGGGGAAACCCACGAGGGTTGTGATAAAGTAAATGTAGGTGGTCGCTGTTTGGCTACTCCTGAGTGGTCTGCTTTTTCCCCCCCCTTTCTTGTGTGAGGTCTTTAAACTGAGGGAAGAGCTTAGTTACATAGGGTATTTGAATCATGCATCAATGAGTTATTAAAGCAAAAAGCAAGATTTCTCCTTGGGATATGATCTCTATCTGAGATATGCTTATATGGTGTCCTTTATTCATTTTGTGAAGAAAGAAGTTGTTTATGTAATTCATCATAAAATAAGATGTTTTTACATACAGCACAAGACTCAGACTGATGGAATCTAAATTATTGAGGTAGAAATCTATGAGCTTATGGTTTTCTTTTGGGAAGAAAAGTTTGCTATCTAATATTAGTCTGCTATCTAATATTAAAATGTTTGGCCAACAGAACCAACTGAGGTTGGGTGGATGGAGGTTATAGGGAATCTCCAACGTGAGGTTGGGTGGGTGAAAGTCATGGGGAATCTCTTCCACAGGAGGCATCCAGGTAACCTATTTATGATGACTTACCGTTATCATAACATGAATACCTTTTAACTTTCACTCTAAGTGATGACACATTTACGTTTCCTGTCTTGTTTTATTTAGGTAGCATTAAATCTAGAAGAATCGAAACCTCAGTGGCACATATCGTACATGGTGACGGTTTTAAGCCTGTTGTGGCAACACGCTATGGAACAGTAACAGCCATGACCAAGCTGGCCATAGTAAACTGTCAAATTCATGGAAGAAATGCACTTAATCTTAAGGTATTACTACATCTTCTCAATGGCAATTTCCTGTTGTATCATCGGTCATTTTTGTTTTACGTTTCCTAACTTAGGTTATTCTCCATGGTATTGAAGGAACAACATAAAGTGGTGGTGGCTGAGGGAGTGATGGAGTTGTATAGTAACAAAACTTTTGTGTGCTATTGAAGTTAACTTGGTATCAATCCAAACTAGACGTTTTAAATTTAGGATGCCGATCGTGATCTTCATGGTAACCACTCCTAAGAAACTGTCTTAAAAATGTACACAAAAGGGAATGAGAAAGGAATCAACATGACAGATTACAAAAAATTAATTAAACACCAAGGAGGCAGTAATGTAGTAAACGTGGAATAACAACAACAAAAATTCCAGAAAAGGTAAAACTATGGTGACAGTAAATATATCAGTGGTTGTAAGGGATTTTGGAGGGAGGGAGGGAAGGATGAATAGGAGGAACACAGGGGATTCTTAGGGCAGTGAAATTATTCTGTATGATACTGTCATAATGGATACACATTTCATTATACGTCTGTCAAGACCCATAGAATATACAACAAAAGGTCTGAACTCTAACATAATTTACGGATTTATGTTGATAATGATGTGCTAATGTTAGTCCATTGATTGTGACAAATATACTGGTGTGTGAGATGTTGATGTCGGGAGAAGTACTGGATGTGTGTGGGGAAGGGGTATGTGGAAAAGAAAGATCTCAAATAAGTAACCTAACTTTGCACTTTAAGGAGCTTGAACAAAAGAGCGAACTACACCCAAAATTAGCAGAAAGAAGGAAATAAAGATTAGAACAGAGATAAATGAAACAGAGGATAGAAAAGCAATAGAATCAATGAAACCAAAAGTTAGTTCTTTGAAAAGACTGACAAAGTTGACCTTTGGCTAGACTAAGAAAAAATAGAGAGAAGGTCCAAATAAATAAAATCAGAAATGAAAATGGAAACATTTCTACTGGCTTCACAGAAGCAGAAAGGATTATAAGAGAATACTATGAACAACTGCATGCCTGCAAATTAAATATCCTAGATGAAATGAAACATTTTCTAGAAAAACATAAATTACCAAAACTGACTCAACAACAAACAGAAATTTGAGCAGACCTATAAAAAGTAAAGAGATTGAAAAAATAATCAAAACCTCCCAACAAAGAACAGTGCAGGTCCAGATAGCTTTATGGGTGAATTCTGCTAATCGTTTAAAGAAAAAGGAACATATATACTTCTCTAAATCTTCCAGAAAATAAAAGAGGAAGGAACACCACCCAATTCCACTGTTGTGCTGGTGGAGGGGGTGGGAATCCCACATCACCCAACAGTTCTTGGACACCAGCTGGGTGTCCTACAATTCAACTCAATTCTGACACTATCTACCCCGAGATAACATCAGATTCCACAGGTAAAGCGCTCAGTCCCATAAGACTGCTCTACACTTCAGACGCCAATCACAAGCCCAGGTGGTTACCTGTGATTCTGACCAACCACCTACAGACTGGAGGTTCCAAGGACCCCCTCCAACTCAGGATGCCAATCACAAGTTGTTACCTATAGTTCTGATCGACTGGCTATAAATCAGAAATTCCCACGACCCCTCCTGATTAATTCGCTAGAGTGGCTCACAGAACTCAGGAAAGCTATTTACTTACTTGATTACTGGTTTATTACAAAGGATATTAAGGGATGTGAATCAACAGTTATATGAAGAAAAACACAGGACATGGTATGAGGAAAGGGTGTGGAGACCCTACACCCTCTCCGGGTGCTACTCTCCCCAAATCTCCAGGTGTTCACCAACCTGGAAGCTCTCCAAATCCTGTCCTTCTGGTTTTTATGGAGGTTTCATTAATAGTATAATTGATTAAATCATTGGCCACTGCTGATTGAGCTCAGTCTTCAATCCCTTTCCCTCTTCAGAGGTGAGGGGATTGAAAGTTCCAACCTTCTAATCACATGGTTGGTTCTTCTGACACCCAGCCCCTTTCAAAAGTCACCTCATCAACATAAATCCAGTTGTGGTGGAAATGGGTTTGTTATGAATAACAAGACACCCATTTTGCCTTTATGGTTCTGAAGCAATTTCAGGAGCTGAAGATAAGAGAATAAGTATTATGACAAAAGACGCTCCCATTGCTCTTATTGTTCAGGAAATTCCAAGGGTTTTGGGAGCTGGTAGCGAGGAACCATGGATAAAGTCCAACTACATATGAGAAATGGATTTTGGTCATTCAGATGACCAAATATATTTTTTAACAAGTAAAAATATCAACAACATATAACACATTTTATGCTATCAGTATAACCCAGATATCAAGGGAAGATAAAGACACCACAAGAAAACTACAGATCAATATCCTTTGTTAATTAATTAATAAAATTGCTAAATCCATGATAGGATTAAGAAAAAAGAAACACTAAATACCAAATTCAAAATTTAAAAAGGGGAAATCACCACATTTCCTACAGACATTAAAATAGAAAATAATGAAATAATAAGAACATTTTCCCAATAAATGCAACAACTGTGATGAAATGGAAAAATTTTTTGAAAAACACAACTTGCTGAAACAGGCACAACAAGGACTAGAACATCAGAATAGTCTTGCACCTGTAAAAACCTAATTGAACTTTTAATTAAGAGCCTTCACACAGAGAAAGCTCCAGGCACAAACAGCCTCACTGGTGATTCTATCAGACAATGAAGAAGGAAATAATATCAGTTTAGGCTAACTCCTTCAGAAATCAGACGAGGAAGAACACTTGCTAACTCATTGTTTGATGCCTGTGTAACTCTCCTACTACCTCTTCAGATATTGCTCCTGTCTCATTCCTTTTGTCCTCTTCTTATCAGACTCCAGCTACATGTATCTTAGGCCTTTTCATCTTGTCCCATATATCCCTTACTCTCTTCCTGTATCCCTTTTACTCTCTGTGCTTTATTCTGAGCATTTTCTTCTTACCTAAATTCTGGTTCATTCATTCTCTTTTCAGCTTTGTGAAATCTGCTGTTAAACCCTTTATCAAGTCCTTAATTTTGGTTGGTTTCTTTTATAATCTAATTCTTTGAACTTTAAATGCTTTATCTTATAATTTGATTTTTCGAGCCTACTAATCACAGTTAACTTTTTTTTTTGTTTAACACATCTGATGTATCCAAAATATGGACCTTCCATGGGCCTATTTCTATGGTCTATCATTTCTCTTGATTTTTGTCCAAGTATTATCTTTTTGCATGCCTTTTTATTTTTGATTGCATGATAGATGTTGTGTAGAAATAATTTGAGGCCCTAGATAATGTTATGTTCTTCCAAAAATTTTTTATTGTTGCTTCTGACAGGCCAAGAGGCTAGGGGATGTTCATCTTAATCTAATCAAAATCAGCTGGTTTAATGCTGGACTTTAATTTTTGTAGAGATTTCCTGTTAAACTTCTTTCCTAAGGCTGTAGCCTTTAAGCCACCTTGTATCAAGTCTGAAGTCCCTTCTCCTTGGGAAGCCCTGAATTCCAATTTTTGTCTCCCTAGCCCTGTGAGACTGGCTGTAGTTCACCACCACAGCTTTGGATTAGGAAAATGACTTTTGGAGGAAAATAGTGTTGAGTGCTGTGTTTAACACCCTGAGATTCCCTTCTTTCTGGAATTTTGGCTTCTTAAGACCTAGCTACTTTAGTCATTCTCCAAGTCTTTGTTTTGTTGTGTTTGTTTCCCTTTTTGGTTTTAGTTGAAGGGCTGGTTTGAAACAAGGCTGTTGCCCATTAGTATAAGTGAAAAAATCAGATTATCTGGTTTTGAAGTGAATTACTTTATTTATTTATTTTTTTTTAATAAATTTATTTATTTGATTTATTTATTTTTGGCTGCATTGGGTCTTCACTGCTGCACACAGGCTTTCTCTAGTTGCGGCGAGCGGGGCCTACTCTTTGTTGCAGTGCATGGGCTTCTCATTGTGGTGGGTTCTCTTGTTTCAGAACACAGGCTCTAGGCTCATGGGCTTCAGTAGTTGTGGTGCATGGGCTCAGTAGTTGCTCTGCAGCAGTGTGGTGATCTTCCTCTGCAGCATGTCTTCCCGGTCCAGGGCTTGAACCTGTGTCCCCTGCATTGGCAGGTGGATTCTTAGCCACTGTGCCACCAGGGAAGTCCCAAAGTGAATTACTTTAAATCAGAGGTTGGCAAGGTTTTTCTGTAATGGGACAGATAAGTAAAATTTTAGACTTTGAAGTCTACATGGTCTCTGTCATAACTACTCAACTCTGTTGTGTAGTATAAGAACAGCCATATTACAACACCCAAACTTAGTGTGGCTGTGTTCCAATAAAACTTTATTTATAGAAACAGGTGGCAGACTGTAGCTCACTGATTCCTGCTTTAAATGGAGGAAGAGTATATCTCCTAAAGAGTTAAATGGAGCTAGTCAAGAGAAACATCTACTTACACAGTCATCAATATTACTTTAAAAGAATATTTGACTCCAGAGTAGAATCCTGAGCTCTGTGGGGGTGATATAAAAGAATTGAAAGTAATAATTTCTAATCTATCTCATGGACTTATTAAGGAAACAGATTTTACATGAATAGAATTTACACAAAACAAATGTACTGATTAATTTAATACAGACTCAGTGCATCAATGCTTAAATGTTGCTAGAGCAATTCAAGAGATTGAGAAAGCCTCCACTTTCTTGGTGTTGTTTAATTCTTCACATCCTTATTGTGGTAACTGCAGCAAACAGGTTTTATGATGGGATGGTAAAAGAGAGATCCAGCATACCTATGCTGGGCAGACCTCATAGTATATCCACAGTGAAGGTTCCTGGGATTCCATGAGGCAACAAGAAGGTCCTGGATAGTCACTCATTCAGCCAATATTTATTAATAACCCACTATGTACCCAGTGGTAAACTATGTATCTCATTATGTATCAGTGTGCAAAACAGAAAAAAAAAACCTATTTCACGGAGCTTATACTTTAGTAGGATGAGATCATACATACATACATACGTACATTTATATATAGTCTGTCCTCTGGTGATAAGAGTTATGAAGAAAAATAAAGCAAGTGGAGGGGACAGAGAGCCATCAATGGGGCACTGGTTTGACAGGTTGCTATTTGTGATAGGATGTGATGACTTATGAGCAGACAGCTGCCTATAAGCAACCTGTGAATGAAGTGAGAAGATACTTCATGAGGACAGATGGGGGAAGAGCCTTCCAGGCAGAAGAAAATGTAAAGGCACTAGTTATCCGAGCACACTTAGTGGAATGATTACAGACTGTGACAGACACTTTCCTGCTACATAATTTAGTGTACTACTAGTTATGTCGAGAAGAGATGAATGTTTGGTGACAGGAAGAAAGAACACGTACTCTTCTATAGGTGTATATGTCTACCAACATCTAGACATTTACAAATATTGATACTTTAATAAGAGGTCAGTCTTGAAACCAGTACTGTCAATTCGAAGATTCTTTAGCCATGAACCTCATCTCTCTCATACAGTGCATGCCATAACCCAATGCATTGGTAGCAATGCCTCCCTTCACTATAAGCTGAGGTTTGATCCTTCAGCATTAGAGTTCCTTGGTTCATTCAGTTGAACACTACTGATCCTATGATACTTAAGAAACAAATGTACCAACTTTACTGGAATATTAAGATACTGGGGGCACTAAGCATGTCTTAGTCAATTTGGGCTGCTACGACAAAATGCCATAGAGTGGCTTAAACAAGGGACATTTACTTCTCACAGTTCTGGTGGCTGGGAAGTCTGACACTGAGGTGTCAGCCAATTTGGTTCCTGGTGAGCGCTCTCTTTTTCACAGCTGACTTTTTGCTGTATCCTCACATGCAGAGAGAAAGAGATCTCTGGTCCACTGTTCTTCTTATAAGGACACCGATTCCATCGTGAGGGCTCCATCCTTAAGACCTCATCTAACCCAACTTACTTCCCAAAGACTTCACTTCTAAATGCCATCATGTTGGGGATTAGAGCTTCAACAAATGAATTTTGGGGGAACACGAACATTTAGTCCATAACAAAGGCATATGTTTTCCTCAATCAGAAATTGGCATATTTAAGCAAGAAACTTTAAGAAGATGTTAGATTAATAGAAAGATAACAGAGAAATAGAAGTAGAAACATGAAAAAAAGAGGGGGTAAAGAGAATTAAATATAAAATATATTTAATGACATTTCAGCATGTAGTGGACAGTCAATAAATGTTTGCTTGTTATTAACTGAAATAATGCCTTTCACACATGTAACACTATATTTATTACATATGTAAATACTTAGTTTTTTCTATTTTGTTTCTTTACATATTTAAGAAATTATTACCATGAAAGACTAAAATAAATGAATGGAAGATTATTATAGGCTTGTTATTAGGTCACACATTTAGATTATGTGCTCATTTTTTAAACACTTGTATAAAATATTTTGTGCATGGTAAATAATTAATTCTTATCTTTTGTCACTTTCTTTTAGGGCTTTTTTCTCCTAAATTGTCCAGACCTAACACCTTTGGCTTTCCAATTGATATATCTTAATTTATCATATAATAACATCTGTTGCTTTCCCACAGAAGTGAGTCCATTTTTATTATTGTATATATTGTCATAATTTCTTATTATTAATAATAATTTAAAAATAGACACTTATGATACCCTGGAGTTACTATAAATAAATATATTTTGGATTGTATCCTAAAAGGCTTATTTTTAGAAGTACCAAAAGTATAGTACATTTTTCTTAGCAAGTCCCATGACACAATCCTCAAAGACTGTGTTATGGTCAGGCTCTCAAATATGTTCTCATAATTGTACAACGTGTATAAAATTATTTATTTTTCTGATTCTGAATAAAACCTAAGATATACTTTATCCATGTTAATTGGAAGCTTTAAAGGCAATGTTTAGTGACAAGGTAATATGATGTTGTAACAAGTTTTAATTACAATAGGCTGAAATAGGATATTCTGCTTAATAAAACATACCAAGGATAATCAGATATGGGATGAGATGATTCAATGTCATTATATAAACAAGTCATTATAAGTAATTAGGACAGATTATGTTTTCAGTGTCTTTAGTCATTGTTTCATTGGTCACGGGGTGTTTTGTTGCTTTGTGAATTGATTTCCAGAGTATTAACTTTTAGTGAATTGATTTCTAGCAAATTGACTTGCTTTCTATTTCAAACACGTAGTATTAGAAACATATATTTTCCATAATTTCTATGATATTGTGTTTTTATTTTCACTAGAAGAGTTATTTGTTCTTTTCTAGTATATCACACTAGTTTTATTAATTTGACTAAGACAAGTTGACAAGAATTCCCAAGGAATATAGGGATCTTAGTTCTTCACATTAATTTTAACCTTTCTTCTCAACAGTCATATATGAGACTTGTGCATCTGCCAAAGAATACTCTAACCACTCAAGCAGAATGTATAACCATATGGGAGATTTTCAGGTGTAAAATATAAAGCGCTCATTTTTAAAGTGATAGAAATAAGTAGAACTTGCCATTAAAATGCAGATCAGTGTTGTACAGCTATAGACAAAATGTTCCAATGAAAATGGCAATATCCAGGCTTGGAAGGGCCGTACTAGGGGTAGGCAAATGATGCCAAGCTATTAGCATAGTGTAAGTGAAATGAATAGAAGACTAGAGGCTGGAATACATGTGGTGATTGGACAAGTTTCATGGAAAATTCAAGATGGTAGACTCTGGCAGAGACAGAGCCTACTGAAACAGTTTAGGATAGGAAAAGGTAGAAGCAGAAATGGTAAATATAACAAACCATATAAATATATACTTGGTTTCCTTTCTTCTCTTAGCTTCTTTAAAAGACACAAAATCACATACAATAGTAATTAATTATAATAATGTATTGTTACGTTTGTAACATATATAGATGTAATATGTATAACAATTATAGTACAAAAAAGGAAGAGGGAATAGAGCTATCTAGGAACAACATCTCCATATCTCACTGGAATTAAGTTAGTGTAAATCTGAAGTAGATTCTGGTAAGTCAAGGTGTATATTACAACCCCTAAAGCAATCACTAAGAAAATAACTGAAGAGAATACAGTGGGAAAAAAAATCATTAAAGTAATTAAAATGTTATACTAGAAAATATCCAGTTGATGCAAAAGAAGCCAGTAAAGGAGGGACAAAAATGACATGACATTTAGAAAACTATAAGTGACATTGAGATATAAATCCAACCACGTCAATAACATTAAATGTTAATACATGAAACAATCCAATAAAAAAATACAGTTTGTCAGCCCCAGTGGTAGTCTGTCTAAAGGAGATACACTTAAGAGTGAAAGATCCAAAGAGGTTAAAAGTAAAAGTATAAGAAAAGATATATCATGCAAATAGCAATCATAAGAAAGCTGGAGTGACTATACTAATATCAGACAAAATAAATTTTAAAACAAAAAATGTCACTAGAGATAAAGAGGGACATTTTGTCAATCTTTCAGGATGCTGTAACTATAAACATTTAGGTACTTAACAACAGAGCCCCAGAATACATGAAGCAAAAACTGAAAGAACTGAGGGAAGAAATAGAGAATTCAAAAATAATAGTTGGACACTTCAATACCCCACTTTCAATAACACACAGATCAACTAGACAGAAGATGAAAGTGAAATGGAAGACATGAACAACATTGCAAACCAATAAGACCTAACAGACATTTATGGGACACTCCAACCAAAAGTATCAGAATACATAATACTCAAATTCACATGGAACGTTTTCCAGAAGAGACCATAGGTTAGTCTACAAAAAATTTTTTAAAAAATTGAAAGTCACAGAAAGTATATTTTTGGGCCACAATGAAATGTAATTAGAAATCAGTAGTTGAAAGAAATTTGGAAATAGATGGAAATTAAGCAACACACTCTTAAATAACCAATGAGTCATTGAAGAAATCAAAAGGGAAATTAAAAATTACTTTGAAATAAATAAAAATCAAAACACAACAATCCAAAATTTATGGGATGCATCTACATCAGTGCTCAGAGGGAAATTTATAGCTATCAGTTACTATATTAAAAAGGAAAAAATCGAAACCTAACATTCCATCTTAAGCCACAAGAGAAAAAGAGCTAAATAAATCTAAAGAAAGAATAAGGAAGGACATAATAAAAATTAGTGAAACAGGGAACAGAAAAACAATGTCAGCAAAACCTAATACTGTTACTTTGAAAAGATCAACAAAATTGACTAACCTGACATAAACTGACCAAGAAAAAATGAAGATTCAAGTTACTAATATTAGGAGTGAAGGATGGGATATCATACCAACCTTACAGAAAATTTTTAAAAATATTTTAAGAGAATACTACAAATAACTGTATACCAGCCAACTAGATAATGTAGATGAAGTGGACACATATTTAGGAAGACACAAGAATGGACTCAAGAATAAATAGAAAACCTGAATGGTTCTCTAAAAAAAGAAAGAGTTTCAGTAGTAATTTTTAAACTTTCCTCAAAGGAAAGTCCAGGATCAGATAGCTCCATTGGCGAATTCTGCCAGATGTCTTAAAAAGAATTAACACCAATCCTTTACAAACTCTTATGAAAAATCGGAGAAAATGTTCTCATTCAAACTATGAAACCAGTAATACCCTGATACCAAAACTAGACAAAGATATAGAAAGAAAAGCAAACTACAGAACAATAGCTCATGAATATAGATGCAATAATCCTCAACAAAATGCTAGTAAACCAAATTCAGCAACATATAAAGAGGATTTTCCACCATAACCAAGTGAGATCTATTCCAGGAATGCAAGGATGGTTAAACATACAAAAATCAATCAATGTGATTCCACATTAATATAGTGAAGGGTTAAAAAAAACTATACAATTATATCAACAGAGACAGAAAAATCATTTTACAAAATCCAACATACTTTCATGACAAAAGCATTCAACATCTATGAATAGAAGGGGGGCATCCTCAACTTGATAAAGGGTGTCTACAAAAAACCCATAGCCAATACCATACTTAATGGTGAAAAACTGAAAATTTTCTTCCTACGATCAGGAACAAGATGAAGATGTCTACTCGTGTCACTGTGTATTGTACTGGAGTTTCTAGCCAAGACAATTAGACAAGAAAAAGAAGTAAAAGGCATTCACACTAAAAAGGAAGGAGTTTAAACTATCTTTTGTTATAGCTGATACAGTCTTATATATAGAAATCCTAAGGCATTCATTAAAAACTATTAGAACTAATGAGTGAGTTAATCAAGGGTGCAGTGTACAAGATCAATATACAAAAATCAATTGTATTTCTACATACTGGCAACAAACAATTCTGACAATAAAATTAATAAAGCAAATCTACTTACACGAAAAAGAAGAAAATACTTAGAAGTTTAACAAAAGCACAAAACTTATACTGTGAAAACTACAGATCCTTGTTAAAAGAAATTAAAGACATAATTATATGACAAGACATCCCATGTTCATGGATCTGAAAACATTGTTAAGATGGCAATACTTGCAAATTGATCTACAGATTCATTGCACTCTCTATGAAAATTACAACTTGCCTTTTTTTTCAGAATTTGACAGGCTGATCCTAAAGTTCATATGGAATTGTAAGGGATTCCAAATAGCCAAAACAATCTTGAAAGGAAAAAACAGACTTGGAGGACTTAAACTTTCTGATGGCAAGAATAAGCATGCTCTACTCCACCAATTTTAAATCTTCATGATATAAAAAGTTTTAATTTAATGTTAAAGAGAGCTAATGTAAAAGCTTGTTAAGATTCACTAGAGAAGAAGAAATATATAAATCAAGCAAAGATTGTGGAATTAAATGGCATACTCTACTTTTAAATTTCATATGAAAAATCAGTTATTTACAAATAACTGTGATATCAGAGTGAATCAAGCTGGCTATGACATCAGACACCCCATGGTTGCTACGGTTAATTCCACTTATTTTCTTGATTCTGCAGGTATCTCCTACATTCCTCATTCTTGACATGGTTGCCTCTTATGAAACCGTGAGCTTGATCAAACAGCATGATTTTCCCATTTAGAAAAGGAACATTCTTGAGTCAAGGGCCTATGAGTACAGTAGCTGCACTATCTTACCATATCATACATATGAATGCTGGTTAGTTATTTTCAAGGCTTACCAAAGGTATTTATTGAGATATATGACACAGCCAATTAGTGTTACCATACCGATTTGACTGCATTAGTTCAAAGGGTTTATAAAATGGAAAAAATAAGGATTCGCACACTTTAGTATTCTACTCATGCTTATTTCTCTTTTCCATTTTTCAGATATTCTGTCTTAAAAATTTACAAATACTGAATCTGAGAAATAATCCTATCAAAGAAATCCCTTCTACAATTCAACAACTTAAGTTCCTTAGAACTTTCAACATCGCCTTTAATTTGATTACTACGCTTCCACCTGGGTAAGGTTGATAGTCTGAGATTCTAAACACAGAAAATAAAGAGCATGTAATTTAGAAAAGGATCAATTTCCCTTCTGAAAGCAGCTAGCTACTTTTTAGCCATTTGATAATTGTTATTCAGTTCCAGTTAGCTGATTTGCTTCTAATTACTGTGTTAAAAAAAAAAAAAACACCTACCAGCTACATAGATGGCAATTAATCTGGGGCTAGTAAATACATATCTAGACATCCATTATCTGAGTATGGATTAAGTCATATAAAGAAGCTCAGGTGAGAAACTTACACGTATCCCTTGGAAGCCTTTTTGGATATCGAAAGAACTCTGAACTTGGAATTAAGAATTCTAGCCTTGGGACTTCCCTGGTGGCGCAGTAGTTAAGAATCCACCTGCCAATGCAGGGGACATGGGTTTGGGCCCTGTTCTGGGAAGATCCCACATGCAGTGGAGCAACTAAGCCTGTGCACCACAACTACTGAGCCTGTGCTCTAGAGCCCGCGAGCCACAACTACTGAAGCACATGTGCCTAGAGCCCATGCTCCACAACAAGACAAGCCACTGCAACGAGAAGCCCACACACCACAACAAAGAGTAGACTCTGTTTAACACAAGTAGTGAAAGCCTGCACGCAGCAGTGAAGACCCAATGCAGCCAAAAATAAATAAATAATAAATAAATTTATTTAAAAAAAAAAGATCGAGAATAAAAAAAGAATTCTAGACTTTTAACTTCAAAGTTGAGAATTATCTATTTGATCTGGAGAAAGACACAAGTCCATTCTAGGCCTCAATTTCCTAATCTATGAACTAAGAAATTACCTGTATGATGTCTAAGATCCTTTAAACTCTAATAGGAATGTTGATATCCAGGTATAAAAGAGATGGATTTTTTCCCCACATATGGACTGGTAATTATTTAAGCCTTAATGAAAGTTTTGAACCAAAACCTTAACCAAATGCCAAAACAAGATATCTCTTCCAGTTAGATTTTAACAAATTGAATGTAGGTTAAGGGCAAAAAGTTAAGAGCACAGGGACTCTTAAATAGTTGAATAACATTTTGCAAAAGAAGGTTCTTATAGTAATTAAGAAAGTGCATCAAAATTCATTTATAAAACTGTTCATCCAGCATTGTTTGTAATTAACAATCCAAGATCTACATTAAAACACTGTAAAACTATTCATTTTGAAAAATTAAAAAGTATATAAAAGTTATATCATTTCTGTGTAAAAACGCTTATATACACATCACACATTACACATAAAGTGTATTTTAAAAGAAAGAATAAATACTAAGTAAAGATATTGCATTATGAGTTTTATTTTTGTTTGACTATCTTTCCACAGTAACATAAACTGTACTGCCTTGATTCCCTGCCTTGATACTAGAATCAGCCATTTCTCTTAGGAAACCCTATTTCCTTTTTTTGGAGGATGGTATTTAAAAAACAAGATCTGGGTGCTGGATATTCCCACTGCTATTGGGATGATATTGCTTCTAGACACTCTCAGTGGACAGAGATAGATAACTTATGTATGTATACTAATCTGTGTACACACATATCTATAATTGTTTCTGTGTACACACACACACACACGTACATCTTTGTACACACACCTCACTCCCTGAAGTTATGAAGCCATAACTGTAACAAAAGTTTAAAAAAAATGCTCTTATCTTTTTCTCAGTGGATACCAGGAGGAAAATGACATAGAAAATTACTACTTTTAACTAACAGAATCAAAGTTTTGCCTTGTTTTGGTTCAGTTTGATTTAATTAGCCAGCATGTTCTTTGGGAAAGAGAAGCTGTTTGGAATAAAGAATTTAAGAACATACTTGTGAACCCTGAAGTAAGAGCTGATTCTAAAAATGCACAAATTTATTTTCCCATATTGGTATTGATTAAAGATAGGGATTGAATTACTTTGTATCCATATACTTGAAGAACAGGGAGTACTAATTTGATTTCATACTGACTTGGATAAACTACTTAACTTCTTATAGCTTCCTTTTTGTTTTTTTTACAGTTCTTTTTTTTTTTAAATATCTTTATTGGAGTATAATTGCTTTACAATGTTGTGTTAGTTTCTGTTGTACAACAAAGTGAATCAGCTATAAGTATACATATATCCCCACAGCCCTTCCCTCTTGAGCCTCCCTCCCATCCTCCCTATCCCACTCCTCTAGGTCATCACAAAGCATGGAGCTGATCTCCCTGTGCTATGCAGCAGCTTCCCACTAGCCATCCATTCTACATTTGGTGGTGTATATATGTCAATGCTACTCTCTCATTTTGTCCCAGCTTCCCCTTCCCCCCACCCCCCCGCATTTTCTAAGACTGTGTCTTTATCCCTGCCCTGCCACTAGGTTCATCAGTACCATTTTTTTTAGATTCCATACACCTGTGTTAGCATATGGTATTTGTTTTTCTCTTTCTGACTTACTTCACTCTGTATGACAGACTCTAGGTCCATCCACCTCACTACAAATAACTCAATTTCGTTCCTTTTTATGGCTGCGTAATATTCCATTAATATGTGTGCCACATCTTCTTTATCCATTCATCTGTCGATGGACACTTAGGTTGCTTCCATGTCCTGGTTACTGTAAATAGTGCTGCAATGAACATTGTGGCACATGTCTCTTTTTGAATTATGGTTTTCTCAGGGTATATGCCCAGTAGTGGGATTGCTGGGTCATATGGTACTTCTATTTTTAGTTTTTTAAGGAACCTCCATACTGTTCTCCATAGTGGCTGTATCAATTTACATTCCCACCAACAGTGCAAGAGGGTTCCCTTTTCTCCACACCGTCTCCAGCATTTATTGTTTGTAGATTTTTTTGATGATGGCCACTCTGACTGGTGTGAGGTGATACTTCATTGTGGTTTTGATTTGCATTTCTCTAATAATTAGTGATGTTGAGCATCTTTTCATGTGTTTGTTGGCAATCTGTATGTCTTTGGAGAAATGTCTATTTAGGTCTTCCACCCGTTTTTGAATTGGGTTGTTTTTTTGGTATTGAGCTGCATGTGCTATTTGTATATTTTGGAGATTAATCCTTTGTCAGTTGCTTCATTTGCAAATATTTTCTCCCATTCTGAGGGTGTATTTTCATCTTGTTTATGGTTTCCTTTGCTGTGCAAAAGCTTTTAAGTTTCACTAGGTCCCATTTGTTTATTTTATTTCCATTACTCTAAGAGGTGGGTCAAAAAAGATCTTGCTGTGGGCTTCCCTGGTGGCGCAGTAGTTGAGGGTTTGCCTGCCAATGCAGGGGACACGGGTTCGTGCCCCGGACCGGGAGGATCCCACGTGCCGTGGAGCGGCTGGGCCCGTGAGCCATGGCTGCTGGGCCTGCATGTCCGAAGCCTGTGCTCCACAGCGGGAGAGGCCACAGTGGTGAGAGGCCCGCGTACCGCAAAAAAAAAAAAAAAAAAAAGATCTTGCTGTGATTTACGTCAAAGAGTGTTCTATGTTTTCCTCTAAGAGTTTTAGAGTGTCTGGCCTTATATTTAGGTCTTTAATCCATTTTGAGTTTATTTTCGTGTATGGTGTTAAGAAGTGTTCTAATTTCATTCTTTTACATGTAGCTGTCCAGTTTTCCCAACTCCTCTTATTGAAGAGGCTATCTTTCCCCCATTGTATATTCTTGCCTCCTTTGTCAAAGATAAGGTGACCGTATGTGTGTGGGTTTATCTCTGGGCTTTCTATCCTGTTCCATTGATCTATATTTCTGTTTTTGTGCCAGTACCGTACTGTCTTGATTACTGTAGCTTTGTAGTATAGTCTGAAGTCAGGGAGCCTGATTCCTCCAGATGTTTTTCTTTCTCAAGTTTGCTTTGGCTAGTTGTGGTCTCTTGTGTTTCCATACAAACTGTAAAATTTTTTGTTCTAGTTCTGTGAAAAATTCCATTGGCAATTTGACAGGGATTGCACTGAATCTGTAAATTGCTTTGGGTAGTATAGTCATTTTCACAGTGTTGATTCTTCCAGTCCAAGGACATGGTATATCTTTCCATCTGTTTGTATCATCTTTGATTTCTTTCATCAGTGTCTTATAGTTTTCTGCATACAGGTCTTTTCCCTCCTTAGGTAGGTTTATTCCTAGGTATTTTATTCTTTTTGAACACTCTCATTTACCACTGCAAGGAATCAAGGTAGCTTCCATTTTTTAAATCTGTAAATAATATTAACAATATTGCTGTGGTCCAATGAAAGACCATTCTAAACTGCCACAAACACATAGTAGGCTCTCAATAAATAATATTTATGTTGCTGTGGTGGTGATTAATGTTATGACATGCAAATATTAATGCTAGCACAATCTTCCAAGCCAACAGCAAGCGTCTAGTTTAAGCATCTCATTGCTCAATGATATGCTGATAAATAAAACAATGAAATAAATGTAAAACATTCTATACACCCTGAAAATTGTGATAGATTTGTTGCTAGTGGGGTATAGAGTATCAAACCAAACTAAGGCTGTCTAAACAAATGTGCTCTCTAAAATCATATATAGATGAGATAAATTTCAACTCTAGAGCCTATGAAATTTCTTAATTAGCTTTCTCAGTGCTGTCTACAAGCCCAATTAAACATCACAATCAATAGGAATTTATCATCAACAGTGAAAGCCTAGAACCAGACTAGTTTGCTTGTACTGAAGTAATAAGGGAATACAAAATGACTCTAGAAACTGCCTAAGGCAAGAAAATGAAATAACATAATTTTGAATTAAAAAAATGGAACAGATGGTACTAATATTTTCTTTACAGAGGTGGAAAAAAAGTCTGAGATGAACACTGAACTGAAAAGTTTTTGTTTTTTTTTTTGCTTTTCTATTCAATCTCATTACTTTCTCAGAGCAAATGATTTTATATTAACTGGGGTCACCATACCTTTTATTCAATTGTGATTTCATAAGCACTTTTGATGTGCTAGGCACTGGCCAAAGCACTGGATATACAGAAATGTAAAATAGAATCCTTGGCCTCCAGAATGTCATAGTTTAGGAGACATTTATTACACAGTGTGATAAATTCTATGATAGTGGTAAGCAGAGAAGTACAGAAGAGGCAGCTCACCTATTCTGAAAGATGCAGGAAGAGTTCCTTGGAAGAGGTAACATCTAAGCCAAGACTTAAAAAATGAAAGACACTGATCAAATTTGGGGGAACTGGAGATATGTGAGAACTGGGCTAATTCAGGGAAATTCAGCAAATAAATTCTGGGCCTGAGGTGAAAGTTGGGTAGTGTGAGAGGTGAGTTGAAAGAGTAGTCTGGGGACAGATCATGAGGACCATTATAATCCACACTAAAATAGTACGAAGTTAATGAAATATTGTGCTCGTGATGCCTTAGTTAATAATCACGCAAGTAATTTTTCATCCTTTAAGGAAAACAGGAAGGTATTTGAGAAGAGCATTCACAAAGAGGGGAATATTTACTAGGGATTTTGGTAAATGTCATACTTCAATTCCAGTCTCCAAGAAGCAACTCCCACTCCCACCCCCCAGGAGACAGGACTCTCTGCGTTAGCCTTTGTGTTCTTTGGTTCTTACTTTTAAGTACTTTGCTTAATAGAAAGAAAGACCAAAGATATTTCACCAGGAAAATCTTAATGCAACTGCACTGGGTTGAATGGTGCCCTTCAAAAATTCATGTCCATGCAGAACCTTAGAATGTGATCTTATTTGGAAATAGGATCTTTGCAGATGTAACTAGTTAACATGAGGTCATACTGGATTAGGGTGGGATTAGGGTGGGTTCTAAATCCAATAAATGGTGTCCTTATAAGAAGGCCATGTGAAGACAAAGGTGGAGATTAGAGTTATGCTGCCACAAACCAAGGAACACCAAGGATGGCTGGCAACCACCAGAAGCTAGGAGAGGGGCAAGGGACAGTTTCTCCCTCAGAGCCTCCAGAGGAACCAACTCTGCCGACCCCTTTATTTCAGACTTCTGGCCTCCTGTATTGTGAGAGAATAAATTTCTGTTGCTTTAAGCCACCCAGATTGTGATATTTGTTATGTCAGCCCTAGGGAACTAATAGAGGTGGTTTTTTCTAGATGGGGCTTTACGAACTCTAAACATTTCAAACCAGTCTTAAGGGATAGATGAATCATTTTTAGGAAATTTCATTGTAATTATACCATCTATAATTTTTTAAAAAGTCTATAAGTTGAAAAATCTTAGAAAAATACAGTTTCTCTATGCTTCTATTTACTGAAGAATTAAATTCTTTATTAATGCTCAGTAACTGTAAACATATAATCATTTTCTCTTTCTATTTAAGGTTATTTTGCTTGTTTAATCTTGAGGAACTTGATATTTCCTACAATAGTATTGCTTTTATTCCAAACGAAATCCAGAAACTCAGGTATTTTGGAAGTAGTAAGTACCCATAAGACATATGTCCCTTAAGGATATATTAGGTGATGATTGTGATGGATAAAATTGAGTCCTTTCATTTATTCAGTAGCCATAAAACATAATATGTGAAGCATAAGGTTTACCGAAATGTAAAGTGAATGACTGGTGTTTAGTATTTTTAAGACATAACATTTTCAGTAATTATTTAAAAGCTAGTATTGATGACCACCTTAACAGAATGACAAGCTGCTTTTGTCCATTTATCCATGCGTGCACGTGGAATTCTTATCAGTTGATTTTTTTGTAAGGAAATACATACACACAAAATGCTAGTAATACACAGTGCTTTAATACTAAGATCTGATTCTTTCTTGTACTAATTTCTAAAAAGTCTCTGAAGTTGATCTCTGACCTTCTAGGTCAGTACCATACTATTTTGATTATGACTTTGGAATAATTTTAATAAGTAGTATGGAGATTGTTTTTCAATAATAGTCTCAACTAGTCTCTTTAGATTATGATCTTTAAAATCATTTAATATCATTCTAAGCCCCTCCTCCCCCCAAAAACATACAACTGTGTTGCTACTATGAATGTAGTATTTTCTGTAATTTCCATTTCTAGTTGACTATCGCCAGTGAGAATAGAGAAATAAAGAATACAACAGAATAGAGAAGAGCTATTTACTTCTTTACATTTTAAAATCAAACTATGTAAAAAATTATCTTAGTTCTGATTGAGTTTTACTAGATTTTATTTGGTTTCTAGAAGCATTATCTTATCTTCAGTAAAATGAGATCATTTTGTTTCTGCTTTCTAATATTTATACCAATTATTTAATTTCCTGTGTAACAATCCTTGTACTTTAATAGAATGCAGCCTGTTCATATTTGTTATAATTTTTTACCTTCTGTTTTACTTTGTATTTACTATTTATTCACTTTCTCCTTTTCATATTTCTTTTTTTGGGGGGGGGAGAATTTTTTTTCAGGATTCTATCTGTTCTCTTTTTTTCTCCCTTGTTAATTTTGGAACTCCACTGAACTTTCTGAGTCTATTGCAGACTATCTTTCCTTCCCCAAAATTCACAAACACATTTTTCTTTAATATTTTATAAAAGCAAGATAAAAGCTTCCCCCAGCATGATGGTCTGTTTCCCCACTGCTGCCTTCCACCCATAGTTGAGACCTTTACCCGAATGAATAAAAAGTACGCGTTAATGTTTAATTTGTCTATGAAAACAAATTCTTTCTTTGTATCACTGTACTACACTATATTATATTTTATGTAGTGTAACATTCATTCTTCTGTTTGTGATTATTTCTTTTTCCATAGCGATGACTTGTTGCAAAGACCCAAAATATGTGCTTTAACTCTACTATTTACACAAATGCACTTATTTCCATGATAATATATTGGTTTGGTTGCTTTTTAGTTAATTCTCTTGATTTTAAGGAAATACTTAACACATATTACTACTAAGTTTTATACCAATTTTTGGGAACACTGGGACAGATTTCTTCTTCTATCTTTTAAAATATGGTTTCCTTTATTTGCAGATCACTTGAAACACTGATCGCTGATGGAAATGAACTGACTAGTTTTCCACATGCAATTCTGAAGCTTAACCTGAAAAAAATCCTATTTGAGAAAAATTTCACTCATCCTAGTTTTTGGAAAGAGAATTCTATGAATAGTCCACAACGTCTTACTCAACTCACTTCTTTGTTCTTTTTAAAGAATAATCTACATAAATATTATAATGTGATCCCAGTGGAAATTCAAAAGTTACTAAAATGGTGAGCAAATTCTGAAGCTCTTTTTACCAAGACACACTTTTAGGGTTTAAAATATTCTTTATTACAGGGCCAGATGATAGTTTTACCGTACACACACACACACACCACCACACACCAAAACATCCATGCAATCTTTCAGACTGCTCCTTCTGGCTCTTCAGGCATAATGCTGTAGTCTGAATTCAGCCCACCTTCTCAAGTTATTACTTAAATCCAATGTGAGGTACAGACTGCTGGGGGTATAGTGGCAATATCTATACAGTTGTAGTTTAAGTCTTTTCTATGAACCCCTAAGGACAAAGAAGGGGATTCTTCCAGAAAAAGATTCTTTAGTGCCAGGCACACTATGAAGGGAAATGCTTTATTCTACTCTAACTTCACAGAGACGAGGAATAGAGCAGACACACACAGGGCAACTTCTCTTCCTCAGGGGTCGAAAGCCAGTGTGGGAATTATTGCCTCTCTCAGGACTAGGATTCTCAAAGCCCACACACTAAGAGTCCACTCAGGCTCACCTCTTATTTCCTTTCAGATGGTGTAAAACTATTTTTTTACTGCACTACCGATGATCAGTGCTTGTATTACTGATATAACTTTTTTTTTTGGCTGTGCTGCATGGCTTGTAGGATCTTAGTTCCCTGACCAGGAATTGAACCCAGGCCACAGCAGTGAGGGTGCTGAGTCCTAACCACTGGACCACCAGGGAATTCCCTGATATAACAAATATTTGTTGTATGTCTAAGTAAAATGGTCTTCCAGGAGTATATTAGTCAACAATATTGACTGAATAAAAGAAAACCTGAACAGACTAGTAACCATTGGAGAAACTGAAAAAGTAATTAAAAATCTATCAATAAAAAAAGGAACCAGGTGCCAAAGTTTTCAATTTTAATGCACTATGTCAACGTTTATGAGTTTGAATGCACATAAGAAAGTAAGAAAATCACCAAGGACAGAAACATTTAAAAAGAATTAAAACCTAACTAGTGACTCTAAACATATATGGGACCAAGAGATTTGAATTCACCACAAAGCAGGGAAGCTGAAAATGGTATTCCTGAGTGAAATCTGTACCGCCAAAGGGGCTGGTGGCCCCAGAGCAGTGAATACTTCTCTTTCAGCAGAACAAATGTTTTTGAGAGAAACATCCTCAATTTAGACATTAAAGATTCCAGAAAAGTAATTTCAAATGAATATTATCTCAAAATTAAAACCTTCAAATACATGAGGAAATAAACCACCAAGAGTAAAAATTAGCACAATCAACAGATATGAATCTCCAAGGATCCAAGATATTAGAATTGTTGACAGAATATGAATTACCTTCTTTAAGAGTTTAAAGAAGTAAGATATAATTTTTTAAATTGTTAAGGAATAAAAGACCATCAAATATGACCAGGCAAATAAGAGAAAGAAATTTTAAACACAATTAAATTCTAGAGACTAAAAGTGCATTGGTTTAACAGACAATTGGTGCATGGGTTTAACAGACAATTATCCACATATGAAGAGAAATCTGGAGAAATTATTGTGTGTATGTGGACAGGAGGCAAAGAGACACGGACAGTAAAAGGAGAAAATTTCACATATCCTTAGAGTCCCAGAGAATGTTGGGAGTCATTGTTCAATGAGGTAGTGACTGTAAATTCTCAGAAGTGATGAAAGGAGTGAATTCACAGAGATTGAACACTCTACACAAGCCAAGTAAAACACCTTGTGGTGAAAGTGAAGAACACCAAAGACAAAGACTTAGAAATCAGCTGGAAAAAAAGTCACTTACAGAGTACAACAAATAAACTGCTAGCAACAATGGAACAATAACTGAAGAAACGTTATTTAGCCCAGCAAAACTAACTTTTAAGAACAAGGGAGAAAAATGGATTTTCATATAATAAAACAGAGAATTTATTCCCCACAGATTTTCACTTTAGTGAAATGAAACTTGCAAGGAATGTGCATCAGAAAGAAGGAAGATAACTCCAGAAGTATGTTCTGAGATGTAAGAAGGGATGGAGGGAAAAGAAATTAAACAAATATGATCTCTACGACCTATAAAGTAATAGTAACAACAAAGTCTATGGTGTGGTGTTAAAAAGAAGATGTAACTAAAATCAGACATCAAACAGTTAGAAATGTGATTTTTAAAAAGATACCTTTTATGATAGCAATAAAAAACATAATGTACCTAGGAATACATCAAGTGAAGTATGTCCAAGATATTTATGGAGAAAAAGATTACAACTTTACAAAAAGGTAAAGAAGGCTGAATTAAATGGGAGAGATACACACACTCAGGTATAATAAGATTTAATACCAAAAATATATCAGTTCTGGGCTTCCCTGGTGGCGCAGTGGTTGAGAGCCCGCCTGCTGATGCAGGGGACACGGGTTCGTGCCCCGGTCCGGGAAGATCCCACATGCCGCGGAGCAGCTGGGCCCGTGAGCCATGGCCAATGAGTCTGCGCGTCCGGACCCTGTGCTCCGCAACGGGAGAGGCCACAACAGCCAGAGGCCCGCGTACCGAAAAAAAAAAAAAAAAAAAATATATATATATATATATATACACATATAGATATATAGAGATATAGAGATATATAGATAGAGATATATATAGAGAGATATAGATATATATATCAGTCCTCCCCAAATAGAGCTACAGATTCAATGCAATTCTGGTCAAAATCTGAACAGAATTTTCTGAGAAACTTGATACGCTGATTATAAAATGTGTATGGAAAAGCAGAGACTCCAAAATAGCCAAAGCAAGCCTGAAAAAGGAGCCTAACATTGGGCACTTGCCTATCAGATACAAAGACTTATAAAACCAGAGAAATACAGTTGATATTACATGCAAGGAAAGACAATCTAACCAATGAAGAATACATAGCTCAGTTATGTTCTCATGTACATGTGAAACTTGACGTTGGACAAAAATAGCACTGTGGATCAGTAGGGAAAGGAGAGACTTTTCAATAAATGACACTGAAACATCTGATCATCTGTAAGTAAGAAGTATATAATTATGTTTCTGCTATGTATATGTTACCATCACTTACAAAATCATTTCCAGTTGGATTAATGACTTAAATACGAAAAGCAAAATTTTAAAGCCTTAACAAGCAAGTATAGGAGACTATCTGTATGACTTCAAGGTAGAGAAAGATACCTTAAACAAACCTCAAAAATATAAACAGTAAAGCAAAGTTTCATAAATTTGACAAAAGATGTTTCTACATAATATTATAACCATCAATAATATTAAGAGGCAAGCTATTAACTGAAAGAAGATATTGCAATGCTTATAACTGTCTAAACATATATCTCCCACAAATCAATAAGAAAAGATATAACCCATAGGAAAGTGGTTAAATGATAGGAATATGTAATTCATGGAAGACAATACATAGATAGATGATAAACATAAAGAATGTTACATCTCTCTAGTAACCAAGGAACTGCAATGTAAAATAGCAACAATAGGGCTTTTTACCTGTTTTATCAAAATTAAAAAGATTGATATTAAGTGTTGCCCTTGCATGCCCAGAAACAAGATTACCACGCACCATTGGTGGCACTGTCAGGTTGGTGGAAGTTTTGTGGAAGGTTAATTTGACAGTATCTTACATATTCCTTAAAACAGAAATTAAAATTTTAGTAATATGTCTTATAGAAATAGCGGTATGTGAACACACAGTTAGGCAGAGGGATGATAACTGCAGACCAAGCAGGCATCAATAAAAAAGTGGTAAGATAAAATGGTGCATCCGTATTTTGGAACATTATGGTGCTGTTAATAAGAATGAAGTAAAACAAAATGTATTGACACAGAAAGCTGTCCAGTGCATCTTGTTAAATCAGAAAAGCAAGCTGTATGTACAGACACATACAGAGAGAACACATACACAAGAGAGATTCCATTTATGTAGAGAAGAGTCATGTGTCTGGGAGCTAGAGGGAACACCACCAATATGAGCTTTAGTTATTCTACAAAGGGGAGTTAGAATGATTTAAAGGAGGAATAAAGGGGAACTTCTGTGCTTTTTTTCCTGTATGCGTCTATATTTTTTGGGAAATTTTACAAGGATGGGTTTTCATGTAAATAAAGTGACAAATGAATTACAAATAAAAGGGGCTAGGGAAGGAAAGATTACAACTACAGCTGGGAAAATAGGGAAAAGATTTAGGAATGAAACGGTGTTTGAAAAGAGTCTTAGAAGAACAGGTAAAATTTATATATTTGGAAATATGTGTTGTATTGAAGAGACATTCCAGGGAGAGGGAACCAAGTGGGGAAATGAACCGAAGTTGAGTAAAAATAGGAACTTGGGCAAAGAGAAAAGTGAATGTCCAGCCAGAACAAAACATCTATGAAGAGTAGCAAAAAGTAAGTTTAAAAAGGAAGGTTAGAGCTAGCTTATGGAGACCACTGATGGGGTCTCTTCTTTAGGCCATGGGAGCCATTGCAGGTGATAGCAAGACCTGGCAGTAGTGTCGAAGATGGGCTCGAGTAGCGGAAGGCTGGGTGGAGCTCACTTAAAGTGCTCTTGTAACTGGTAAGGGGAGATTAAACTAAAGTAATAGGCATAGGAGTAAATGGGTAGGAAATGACACAAGACAAATTATGAAGGTAAAATGAACTCAATGGCTGCCTGAGTATGTGAGGCAAGTAAAAGAGGCAGGAGTAAAAACGATGAGGGGTTCAATCTCATCAAGGACAACTGTCATATTAATAAAGAAACAACGAAGGAGGCATTTGTCACCCAACCCCACCCTCATCCTCTAACGTCTACTCTTGGCTTTGATCCTTAATTTCCAACCTCCGTCCCGAGTACTATGTTTGCTGAGTCTGGATGGTGGCTCAGCTCTGGGCTCTGTACAACGTCTGCTCCTAGGCTGCTCCAAGCCCAGCTTCTGCCGCTACCCCAGTGATTTGGGCCCTACCCATTAGCAGCTGTGAGCTTCTTTTTTGACCCCTACAACTTCTCTTTGCATTTTGCCTCCCTGTGTCTCTACCTGCATTCTATCACCTCAATCAGACAGAGAATCTGCCTTTGTTGAGAGCTGGGTCAGAAGACTCACGTTCCATGGGATTTTACCTTAACTTCCTTGCGCACGAGAATGATAGAAATGTTTACTTAGAGATATAGACTAAAGTTTCAAAAGTATTATTCAGTTTCACTAAACTATAAAGCCTTGATCATACTTAATACTTGGAAGTCATCTTTACTAGAGATAGATCAGTATGTTTTTTTTTAACATCTTTATAGCCTTCCATTTTTCATTATTGTGCAAAAGTCTTTGAATTTTTTGATAAAATTATATTAAATATTGCAATTTAATTTTCCATGTGATTTTATTAGTACCAGCGTATTTTCTCAAGTATATATCGCTTACTTGGGGACAGTAATAGAACTATTTAGTTAGAGGAAATAAGGAAATAACAACTCAGGCCACTAAACTCCCGTATTCTGAAGATGACATTCCTCAAGAGTTTAGGTGACCTGCTCAACCAAATTTTCTTCTCTTTAAAATAATTTTATCTTTTATCAACACAAGTATTTAGTTTAAAAGATCAAATGTTTACTACGGGTCTTTCCATGAAAATCACCCCTGCCCGCATCTCTATCCCCCTTCACTCTTTACCTCCAGAGTCACCTATTGCCAAACTCTTTTTGCAATTCTCCTCTGGGTGTTCGCTCTCATATTTTTTTAAATTTTATTTTCAATTGTGGTAAAATACACATAACAGAATTTACCATCTTGGTCATTTTAAAGTGTACTGTTTAGCAATCAGCACATTTTTATTTCTGTGCATCCAATCTCCAGAAGTCTTTTCAACTTGCAAAACTGGAATCGGTCTTTATACCCATAAAAGAACAACTCCCCACTTCTCCCTCCCCCTAGCCCATGGAAAACAGCCTTCTACTTTCTGTCTCTATGAGTTTGACGACTCCAGAAACACCCCATATAAGTGGAATCATGCAATATTAGTGTTTTTTTGTGATGAGCTTATTTCACTTAACATGATGTCCTCAAGGTTCATCCATGCTGTAGCATGTGTCAGAATTTCCTTCCTTTTAAAAGTTGAATAATATTCCATTGTATGGATACACCACATTTTGTTTATCCATTCATCTGTTGAAGGACATTTGCATTGCTGCCACCTTTTGGCTATTGTGAATACTGCTATGAACATGGTTGTACAAATACTTGCTTTCCATTTTTCTTCTATTTCCAGAAGTGAAATTGCTGTATTATATGGTAATTGAATTTTTCATTTTCTGAGGAACAGCAACAGTGCTTTTTATAGAGGCTGCACCATTCTACATTCCCACCAGCAGTGCACAGGGTTCCAATTTCTTCACATCCTCTCCAACACTTATGTTCTGTTTTGCTTCTGTTTTTGTTTTTTATATTGGCCATCCTAATGGGTGTGAGGTGGGATCTCACCGTGGTTCTCACTGCATTTCTCTAATTATCAGTGATTCTGAGTATCCTTTCATGTGCTTTTTGGCCATCTGTGTATCTTCTTTGAAGAAATGTCTATTCAGGTCTTTTGCCTATTTTTAAATTGGATTGTTTGTGTTTTCTCTTGTCAAGTTGTAGTTGCTTATATATTTTGGATATTAACCCCCTTTAAAATACAATTTACAAATATTTTCCCCCATTCAGTCAGTTGCCTTTTCCCACTGTTGATGATGTCCTTTAATGAACAAAAGTTTTTAATTTTGCTGAAGTACAACCTAATCTATTTTTTCTTTTGTTTCCTGTGCTTTTGGTGTCATTTACAAGAAGTTATTACCAAATCTAATGTCATGAAGCTTTTCCCCATATATATATATATATTTTTTAATTAATTAATTTTTGGCTGCTTTGGTTCTTTGTTGCTGTGCGCAGGCTTTCTCTAGTTGCGGCAAGCGGGGGCTACTCTTTGTTGCGTTGCATGGGCTTCTCATTGCAGTGGCTTCTCTTGTTGCAGAGCACGGGCTCTAGGCACGCGGGCTTCAGTAGCTGTGGCTGGCGGGCTCTAGAGCGCAGGCTCAGTAGTTGTGGCGCACAGGCTTAGCTGCTCCGTGGCATGTGGGATCCTCCCGGACCAGGGCTCAAACCCGTGTCCCCTGCATTGGCAGTTAGATTCTTAACCACTGCCCCACCTGGAAGTCCCTCCCCTATATTTTTTTCTAAGAGTTTCATAGTTTTAGCTCTTACAGTTAGGTTTTTGATCCAGTTTGAGTAAATTTTTGGATATGGTGTGAGTAAGGGTCCAACTTCATTTTTTTTATGTGTGGATATTCAGTTTTCCCAGGACCATTTGTTGAAAAGACTGTCCTTTCCCCACTGAATTGTCTTGGCACCCTTACTGAAAATCATTTGACCAGATATATGAGGATTTATTTTGGAGCTGCCTCTATGTTTTTAAATAGCATCCTTGAGTCATTCTTCTTGTGTTTTCAATTTTAGCTATTATCTCTAAATTTCCTACTAAGCAAGATAGGTATTAGGACTCTTATCAGCCCTCATATATACCTGTCTTCTTCCTCCAACCTCACAATATATTTATAGAATGTTTAAAAGTTCAAGCATCCTATGCCTCACATTACTGGCACTCCTTATTCCTCCCCCTTCATTGCTTTAATTTTTCTCTGTAGCACTTACCATCACCTCATTTTATATTTTACCTAATTATTTTATTTAATATCGGGCTGGTCCTCTAGTATGTAAACTTCATGAAGAGAAGAACACATGACAGTTTTGTTCATTAATGTTATCTCCAGTACCTAGGATAGTTCTGGTGACATAATAAATGATTAATACTTCTTAAGTAAAATAATGATTTTAAGTTAAATCAATAATTATTATTTAAATTATTATAAAATCTAAGTAATGCATAGTTAGGCTACACAGTGTACTATGAATATATTTCTTTTACTGTACAACTTTTTGTTTTTCCTAGAAAGAGTAATTGACTTTTATTCATTTACTTTGCTTTATGTGTTTATCATTAATTCTGCCATGAAAATTCTAATAGAATTATTTAAATCTTTATCAGTATGAATGTATCAGATATGGCTATCAGTCCTATTAATTTTTTTTAATACATCATCCTGGAGCCCTGTGTCTTTCTGCCCTAATTTAGAAATGTTGCTGTCTAGATCTGGTGCACAACTGTTATTCCAAGACTTCCCTTCACTATTATCTTGGAATTTCCTTTACTATAGTCACATCGGATACCTTGTTCTTTGTTTACCTCCATATTTTGGTGAAGGCAGCCCTCCAGTGTCTCCCTGCAAAAGAATGCATGGAAATAAAAATTTAACACCATGTGTATTTGAATATGTCTTTATTCTGCACTCAGACTTGATTGATAATTTGGCTGGGTATAAAACTCTGGGTTCAATCATTTTCTTCAGGATTTTGGAGACATTGCTTCATCATCTTCTACTTTTCTATTTTTTATTTGAGATCTACAGCTTTCTTATTCCTTATCCTTTATATATAACCTATACCTTTTTTTTTTGGAAGGGGAAGCTTTTTGAATCTTCTCTTTTTTTTGCTAGTTGTTTAAAATTTTCAAGATGATGTGCCATTGTGAGTGTTTTTTTTTTTTTTAACTCAATGTGTTCAGTACTTGATGTATCCTTTCAATCTGGAAACTCATGTATCTTAATTCTGAAAAATGTTCTTACACTATTACTTTGAAAATTCTATCTTCTATTTTTCTGTGCTCTTTCTGGGACTATAGCAAATATTGGACCTTCTGAATTTTTCCACTTTCTTAAGGCTACCAGAATATGCCACCCCAAAATATGCTTCTTTGACATAGGTATTATTTTGAGCTTAAGGCAACTGAGATCTAGCAGATGCAGGAAAAGCTCTTTACCTCCCAGTAACTACCTTAAAATAGAACATAAATATCTCCTTTTGGAAATTCCCATTTGTAAAATGTTTTCACACCAGGAAGAGAACTACTTCAGGAGACAACCCTTATCACCTGAAAGACTCTTAGCTGTATAACAAGACAACCCTTATTTACCATATATTTCCACCCTTTGCCTTCCCATAACTGGGCTTCTCAGCCCAGAAGCCCAAATCCCCTTTTCCTTTGTTTAGCCTAAGATGGTATATAAGCCTCAATCATTTGGCTGCTTCTTTGAGTCTCATTTCTTTGAGAAAGTCCCATGTATGTGTACATAATTAAACTGTTTTTTTCTCTTGCTAATCCGTTTGACAAGTTTAAACTGACAAATTTAATTTCCAGGGCCCCAGCCAATGAACCTAAGATGTATAGAGGAAAAGATACTTTTCTTCTCTAACAATTCCTGGCCAGAGGAGGCTTGTTTTTGTCTTTTTTTTTTTTAACAATATTGTATATATTTAAATTGTACAATAGGATTATTTGATATACATACACATCATGAAATGATTACAAAGATAATGTTAATTAACACATCCGTTGCCTCATATAGTTAGCTCTTGTTTTATGAGGTGAGAACATTCAAGGTTTACTTTTAGCAAATTTCAAGTATATAATACCACATTAACTATAGTCACCATGTTGTACATTAGATCCTTAGAACGTATTCATCTTATAACTGAAAGTTTGTACCCTTTGACCTACATATCTCCATTTCCCTCTTCCCCCAGCCCCTGGCAACCATCACTCTACTCTTTCTATGAGTATGTACATCTTCAACCTAAGTAGAAATTGCCAAGTTGCTCCAAAGTGATTACACCAATTTATACTCCACCAATTTATATGTATCCTCACCAAACTTTGCACTATCAGACTTTTACATTCTTCCCATCTGATGATTTATGAAATGGTATTCTTTTGTTATTTTGTTTTGTATTCCCTGATTACTAATGAAATTGAGAAGCTTTACTTTTCACTGTTTTCTGGATGTTCAAGTTTCATCTTCTGTGAATAGTCCATTCATGTGCTACTCTTAATATACTAATGGGCTGATGTCTTTTTTTAACTGATTTGTGAGCATTTAAAAATATACATGGACACTAATCCTACACTAGGTTACAACAGTCCCTTTATTTTTAAAATGATATATTTATTTTGAGTTATAAAAATAATATGTATTTATTATAGAAAATTTGGGAAATACAGAAAAACATTATGAAGAAGTTTAAAATTCCCTGTGATCACATAGGAGAATAGGTCCAAGGATAATTACTGTCTTCCATTTGGGGTTTATCCTTAGGGTGTTTTCTTACTATGAATCTATACTTTTTTTGTTTTAGAGAACTAGGATTATTTTATACACATATATTTATTTTTTAGCATTTAGTTTTTCACTTGCGTATGTCTTAGCTCCTCAAGGAGATGGTAAGATCGATAATGAGAAAGGCCCTATTTTATACTACTTTGAGTCTTACATAGCATCAAGCAAAATGTCTTTCCTTTAGTAGATCTGATGTTTCCTTCATTGCAGCACATCCCGATGTGAATGGTGTCATGGTCCAATGTTCGGTGAAGGTTTTCGCATCATCCGATCCTGCAATATTTTTGGAGTAACACAGTTTCCTGTTATATTTTATGTCTGTTCCTCTTCCTGCTACAGAAAAGTAAAGGAAAGCAATTTTGTTTTCTATAATGTTCCTGGTAAAAGAATATCTCTAAATCCCGAGTTGATGAATCATACAGTGATTTATGAGTCCCACTTTGAAAGCCATTAAAGTTTACGTATATAATCATTCATGTCTTTGAGAGCACAGGTTCTGTGTGGAAGATAAGTGTCTTCTCATGTGAATCCTCTTTGTAATCCTAGCTCCTAATGAAAGTCTGCGATTGTTAGGGAATCTTTGCAGAATATTTCCTTAAGAATGATTAGTAAAAAGGTCTTCGGGGATTTCAAAGAAGATCTAGAAAATTTCTTTCAGAGCATGTTTACAATAAAAAGAAAAATGTTAGAATCCTTTGCAAAAAGTGTTTATCTTACAGTTGGCCTTTTTATGCATCCATTCTCAGGGATAAGATAGTAATCAAAGTCATCAGTGGGGTTTGGGCCTCATATGGATTCAAAGTCATGTACCCAAGTTCTCAATATTTGTGCATTTCTGTGGAAATTTGTCCAGTGCCAACCATCTCAACTGTGGATTGCTTTGGGGAATAAAAGATTAATTCCAGGACTATATTTAGTTGTTTGAATTCATTATCCAGGCTCTAAGAAAACTGGTACAATTTTTCAGTTATCCTGACTGCCATCTCATAAAGCCTGATTCCACAGGCTAGTGCCAGCATTCAGCAGGCTTTCAGTGACAGCCTGGCAAGAAAATAAAGTAAAACGTACAAAATTACATTGCAAAGCAACATATGGATACAGTAGAACTTGAGGCTTTAAGAATTAGTATTTAGTAAGAAGAAGGTAAAAGAGCGTTGTGAGATAACAAACAATTTTAGAAAGGCATAGAATTGTTTCATATACGGCGTATCTAAAATGTCATTGCTAATGAAACCTGATGAAATGAAACGACTTAAATTTATACAACTATCGTATCATTAGAGAATGTCAGAAAATACATTTTATGTCAGTTTGTGCGTATCATGTAGTAGTATCATTTAAATAAAAAAAATAGGCCAGGCAAAATAATTTTTCTGACTAATGAATTCAATAAATTGGGATGCCTGTATTCTTCTCCTTGAGAATTAATTCAATTTTAAGCAGAAATAGGAAAACCTTGCCTGAGAAGTATACAACGTATTGTCCAGCAAAAGAATAAACGTATTAATGTAGGAGAAGTAACTACCATATCACACATGTAATCCAGAAGGGGATATTTACAGCATGATAATAAATTCATTAAAAATGTAATATACCCATAATTGTGAAACAAGATTTAAAAAACTAAATCCTAATTCACTAAATCCTAGTGGCATATAGCCTACTAACGCTTACACTTGTCCCTGAAATATTTCTTGGAGGAAAAGTATATTTATTTTTTATTTAAAATAATGTTGTTTCTTGGTTTGAGTAACTGGGTAGTGTCATACTGAAATAAGAATAAACAGGAAAGAATAGGGTTCATGGGAAATTACAATATCTAAGAGACATTGCAGAGAAACAAATATACCTAGACATTTGGACAAACATGAAACATACTTAGAGCTCAATCTCGCTATTTCTTCATGTTCAGTACAAACCCAGAATTTAAGTGCTCTCTTATAGATCTTTAAAAAAATAACTTACAGTGTGTTTCTTAAATATGAAAGTAAGACGTACATTATAGAGGGGTTTCCCTGGTGGCGCAGTGGCTAAGAATCCGCCTGCCAATGCAGGGGGCATGGGTTCGAGCCCTGGTCCGGGAAGATCCCACATGCCTCGGAGCAACTAAGCCCGTGTGCCACAACTACTGAGCCTGCCCTCTAGAGCCCACGAGCCACAACTACTGAGCCTGTGCACCACAACTACTGAAGCCCACGTGCCCTGGAGCCCATGCTCTGCAACAAGAGAAGTCACTGCTCACTGTAGCTAGAGAAAGCTCGCATGCAGCAACAAAGACCCAATGTAGCCTAAAATAAATAATTTTTTTAAAAAAGGCATACATTACAGAAATATTTGAAAATAGAACTAAACCTAGGGAAAACAAAATCTCTGTTGTAATGCCACCACACAATGAACAAGAGATAATCATTCTGACAGGTATATGTGTATATGTGCACACTGAAATAATGTATTATTCTACTTTAAAAAATGGGATCTGTATCTCCCTCACACCACACATAACAATTAATTTCCAGATTCCTAAAGGTCAAAATTGAAAATATAAAGAGATAAATAGGGTCTTAATAAAAATTCAGAATGAGAAGGATCTTTTTAAGTAGGAAATGAAATCCAAGAGAAAAGATGAACAGATTCACTGTGTAAAATTTTTAAAAATTCCTGTACAGCCAAAACCACCGCAAATAAAGCCAAAAGACAAAGCAGCATACTGGAGAAAACATCTGTAATACATACGACTGACAGAGAACTAGACTATTCACCCAGGAATCTTGATTGTAAATGACAGAAACCCACTAGAACCAGTGGAAGCAACAAAAGGAAATGTATTAGTAGTCATTTGTGCATGAGTCTTCAGGCAAGCAAATTCAGTTCAAACCGTGTCATCAAGGCATTATCTATTTTCCTATCTATCTATCTATCTATCTGTCATCTACCTCTTAGTAACGCCTTTCTGTCAGTCTGTCTCATTTCTAGGTAGCAAGGATGACGACTGATGATTCCAGGTTCGTGTATCGGAATGTCAGGAACCTCAGAGAAAAGGGCACTATCTATCTCCACTGTTACTGTAAAACACATTAGGGATGATTTTCACTGGTTCAACATGGTTCTCACATGTCCATATATGAACAAATCATTCTAGATGCATGAATGGAATACTCTGATTGGCTGAGTCACATGCCCATTTCTGTAACTGGGAAAAGGGAAATTAGCCCCTCCCCAAACACATGAAATAGATTCTTTACAAGGAAGAAGAGTTCTGGAACTGAAAATTGGGGAAAGGAAAAATGTTTTGGGCAGCTAAAATCTAGAGCTATCAGAGACTTTTTTACAAATAACAACAAAAAGATGAACTAAATATTTAAATAGCTATAACAATCAAAATTTAATATGTGTATTTTTTATCCTAATAACTGTAAGAATTTATTGCTCAAAAATACTTGCACAGGACTTCCCTAGTGACGCAGTGGTTAAGAATCCACCTGCCAATCCAGGAGACACGGGTTCGAGCTCTGGTCCGGGAAGATCCCACATGCCACAGAGCAACTAAGCCTGTGCGTGAGCCACAACTATTGAACCTGCCCTCTAGAGCCCATGCTCCGCTACAGGAGAAGCCACCGCAAGGAGAAGCCCGTGCACCATAACGAAGAGTAGGCCCTGCTCACTGCGACTAGAGAAAGCCCGTGCCCAGCAACGAAGACCCAACACAGCCAAAAATTTAAAAATAATTTAAAAAAGAAAACTTGTACATGTATGCAAAAATATATCCAAAGACATTCACTGCAATGATACTTACAATAGTGAAAAATTAGAAACATTCTAAGTTTTCATCAGTGGAGAGTTGGTTAAATATGGTAAATCCAACAAGGTAGTATCATTCAGCCACTTAAAAAATCAGATAGCTTTGTTTTGCCTGACATGAAAAGATATCTACCAAGTATTGTTAGAGAAATATTTACCAGGTATTAAAATCACGTAACTCAAAATTTAAAAGATACAAAAGAGTATATCTTAAAAATTCTTTAACCCCAGTGCCCTGTCATCCATTTCCCTTCTCAGAGACAACCAATGATATCAAGCCTTTTATATTCTTCCAGGATACTTTATGTACATGTAAGCTAATAAATATATATATTTCCTACTATTTATAAAATATTAAAATAATACATGTTCCTTTCTGCACCCTTCCATTTAATATTATGTCACAGAGATAGTTTCGCATCAGCATATTATTAGCTTATATCATTTTTTATGATTGCATATTATTCCGCTGAGCACTGTATATAGTTTATTTTACCAGTTCACTTTAGTAGTGAACTTTCAAATTTTTGTAAACTCTTGCTATGAAAAGAAAATGTTGCAGTGAATAACCTTGTCATTTGCACATGCTTAGATATAGCTGTGGGATATATCCCTAGAAGTGACAGTGCTGGTTCAAAAGGTATGTGTGTTTATATTTAATAGGGGATATATATTTGTTTTATTTACTTTTGAATGAATAACAGTAGCACATAATACCCAGTTCAAAAAAGATTTAGGTGAGAGTGAAAAGTAAGTCTGCCTCATATGAATTTTTTTCAGAAACCAGTTTTCAGAGGCAAACAATGCTACCAGCTCCAGAGAAATTACAAGCACATATAAGCATGCATTTGTATACAGAAGAACCTCCCCTATTCCAGTAGGCTTAAAAAAGTTTTTTGCATTATATTCTATATTAGCATCATTTGTAAGCTTCTTGGAAATGCAGATTCTCAGATCCACCCCAAACCTACTAGATCAGAATCTCTGGGGATGGTATCCAGGAATCTTCATAACTACTATCTCTCCAGGTTGTTCGAAGGCTCACTGAAGCTGGAATCATTGGTCTCCAGAGGCCAGAAGGCTCACAGACAGATGCTGATTAAATAAGAGATGCAGATTTTGGTGTAAAATACTTTATTGTCTTCTCATTCCATCTCAGCCATACACTGTCATCTTTGAGATCCCATCTATAAAGATCATCCCAGGAATGCAGGACTGGTTTAACCTTCAAAAATCAATCAGTATAGGGGCTTCCTTACTGGCGCAGTGGTTAAGAATCTGCCTGCCAGGCTCCCTGACTTCAGACTACACTACAAAGCTACAGTAATCAAGACAGTATGGTACTGGCACAAAAACAGAAATATAGATCAATGGAAAAGGATAGAAAGCCCAGAGATAAACCCACGCATATATGGTCACCTTATCTTTGATAAAGGAGGCAGGAATGTACAGTGGAGAAAGGACAGCCTCTTCAATAAGTGGTGCTGGGAAAACTGGACAGGTACATGTAAAAGTATGAGATTAGAACACTCCCTAACACCATACACAAAAATAAGCTCAAAATGGATTAAAGACCTAAATGTAAGGCCAGACACTATCAAACTCTTTTTTTTTTTTTTTTTAAATTTATTTATTTAATTTATTTTTGGCTGCGTTGGGTCTTCATTGGTGCGCGTGGGCTCTCTCTCGTTGCGGCGAGTGGGGGCTTCTCTTGTTGCAGTGCACGGGGCTCTAGGTGCGTAAGCTTCAGTAGCTGTGGCTTGCAGGCTTTAGAGTGCAGGCTCAGTAGTTGTGGCACACGGGCTTAGTTGCTCTGCGGCATGTGGGATCTTCCCAGAGCAGGGCTCGAACCTGTGTCCCCTGCATTGGCAGGCGGATTCTTAACCACTGCACCACCAGGGAAGCCCCTATCAAACTCTTAGAGGAAAACATAGGCAGAACACTCTATGAAATAAATCACAGCAAGATCCTTTTTGACCCACCTCCTAGAGAAATGGAAATAAAAATAAACAAATGGGACCTAATGAAACTTAAAAGCTTTTGCACAGCAAAGGAAACCATGAACAAGACCAAAAGACAACCCTCAGAATGGGAGAAAATATTTGCAAATGAAGCAACTGACAAAGGATTAATCTCCAAAATTTACAAGCAGCTCATGCAACTCAACATCAAAAAAACAAACCACCCAATCCAAAAATGGGCAGAAGACCTAAACAGACATTTCTCTAAAGAAGATGTACAGATTGCCAACAAACACATGAAAGAATGCTCAACATCATTAATCATTAGAGAAATGCAAATCAAAACTACAATGAGATATCATCTCACACCAGTCAGAATGGCCATCATCAAAAAATCTAGAAACAATAAATGCTAGAGAGGGTGTGGAGAAAAGGGAACACTCTTGCACTGCTGGTGGGAATGTGAATTGGTACAGCCACTATGGAGAACAGTATGGAGGTTCCTTAAAAAACTACAAATAGAACTACCATATGACCCAGCAATCCCACTACTGGGCATATACCCTGAGAAAAACCATAATTCAAAAAGAGTCATGTACCAAAATGTTCACTGCAGCTCTATTTACAATAGCCCAGAGATGGAAACAACCTAAGTGTCCATCATCGGATGAATGGATAAAGAAGATGTGGCACATATATACAATGGAATATTACTCAGCCATAAAAAGAAACGAAATTGAGCAATTTGTAATTAGGTGAATAGACCTAGAGTCTGTCATACAGAGTGAAGTAAGTCAGAAAGAGAAAGACAAATACCGTATGCTAACACATATATATGGAATTAAAGAAAAAAAATGTCATGAAGAACCTAGGGGTAAGACAGGAATAAAGACACAGACCTACTAGAGAACGGACTTCAGGATATGGGGAGGGGGAAGGGTAAGCTGTGACAAAGCGAGAGAGAGGCATGGACATATATACACTACCAAACGTAAGGTAGATAGCTAGTGGGAAGCAGCCGCATAGCAGAGGGAGATCAGCTAGGTGCTTTGTGACCACCTAGAGGGGTGGGATAGGGAGGGTGGGAGGGAGATGCAAGAGGGAAGAGATATGGGAACATATGTATATGTATGGTTGATTCACTTTGTTATAAAGCAGAAACGAACACACCATTGTAAAGCAATTATACTCCAATAAAGATGTAAAAAAAAAAGAAATATTTAGAATATAAAATATAAAAAATATAAGTATAAATAAAATATAAATAAATATTAACATGAATAAATATATAAATATAAAATAAAATATAAAAAATATTTTAAAAATATAAAATTAGTAGATGTTGAACATGATGGAGGGAGGGAAGTCTCTAGAATGATTCCCTTGTTTTATACTTCATAGGAGGACGAAGTATGAAAAAAATCTTTATTTCATTCATTAATTCACCAAGACTATAACTTTGTTATAGGAAAAAATTAGTTTTATAGAGCTGATATGATATTTAAAAACTATGTTAGTTTTAAGTCATATTCTGTTCTCTTCTGGGCACTGAAGTGGAGTTGAGGCCACTTTTGCAAGTGTCACATATTAAAAAAATCTAGGTTTGTCAAACAAAGTAAGGGTGATTATTCTCTTAATAAAAGCATTCTTTGAAAATCTTTATATGGCATCTTTAAATTATTAGCTCTAAGTATGATTTAATATACCACTCCTCAGAAACATATTTATAAAACCATACATATATAAGGACTTCCCTGGCAGTCCAGTGGTTAAGACTCCGTGCTCCCAATGCAGAAGGCATGGGTTCGATCCCTGGTTGGGGAACTAGGCTCCCGCATGACATGGCCTAAAAAAAAATAAAGAAAAACATACATATATATATACTTTCATGTTGATTTATGTTTTGTTATTTTAGAGTAGGAGGCAGGTCAATATTTTCTAGGATGTATTCAGTCATTCACTCAATTAACAAATATTTATTGGGTTCCTATTGTATGCCAGACACTGTCCTAGACCGTTCAGTTATAGCAGTGAATGAAAGTGACAAAAGTTCCTGTCCTCATGAAATTCACATTCTAATGGATTGGCCATTCTTTTTTCCTTTTTAAAAATAGGGTATGCCATTTTCCCTTTTGCTAGTTTTTCAGGTATTTTCTACTACAATGCCTTACACATAGCAGGCACCTTCTATGTTTTTATTCAATTGAATAAATTTTCAACAGAACAGAAAGTGAGTCTAATAACATATTGTAAAATGACTTCACAATATTCTGATCTATTGCCAGACTCAGATGAGATGCCAGACTATACATTCTCATTTAAAAAAAAAATTCAGATATATGGTCACAATGTTTAAGTTATTTATCAGGAGAAAAAGACACTACGATTTGAATACTCTTAATTTGCTCATTTAACCTCTCACCAAATAGTGCCCTGTCTTTGCATCACTTCAAACTCTTACAACCCATTAGAAACCAGATTACATTGCTAAATATTTTATAATTTGCAAAGCATTTTCATATACCAAAAGAATGGAGGGATTTTAAAGCAACTGCTTTTCTAGTATTACCTGTGTGGCACAGAAGACTGATAACCCACAGCATTTCGTTTCTCCTTTTCCTCGTTAGGACCAGAATCTTGATTTTTAGCTAGGCACATTGCCTCCCAGTATAAGATACTGAATTTCCCAGGCTCCCTTGAGGCTAGATTTGATGACGAAATTATGGCCAATGAGACATGAAAGTTTCCACAGGGCTCCAGGAAGTCTGTTTAAAGGGATCAGATTGATCCCAGAGAAGACCCTTTCTGCCCTTTCCTCCTTCCTCCAGCCTAGGATGAAAACCAGACAACTGGAGCCATTTTGGGCCATGAGGTGACCTTGAGAATAGAAAGAAGGATCCCAGGTACCTCATGACACCATAAACCACAATGTCAGACCTGGTACTGCATATCTTGTATATGAGAGAGGAATTAATTTCTAGCTTGGTTTAGCCACTGATATTTTGCATTTGCTGTTATCTCCAGCCAGACCTAACCCTAACAAATATGGCTTGTCGTGTGACTCCAATCAACCATACCAGCAAAGAGTAATATGCCCCCTGCTAAAGTCATCTGTCTTGAGCTCACTTATTTTTCCCTTGAAGCTGCTCTTTTAAACCTGATTTCACTTAGGTTTATAATGTTAGGTTGGGAACAAGGTTAAGCAAACTGACAAACTGATTTGCTGTGATCCCACTTGTGGGGTGGGGCAGGGGGCCCGTGTCTTTCACCTCACCAGACACTGGTCTATCTAGCCTACTGGCAAGGAAGAAAGCAACCACTCCTTGTCCAATTACTTTCTTTTTTGTACCTCTGTACACCTCTTCAAAGAAAAAAAAATCTTCTAAAGAGCAAACCAAGATAGACTGGGAACAGCATGTAAGATCTGCTTTGTTATTGAGCCCCCAACATCTTCTGGGACCAGCAGACACCTAGCCCCGCGTCATCATATTCCCCAGCTCCCTGCAGGCATTACTAATCAATCCTAACACTCACACCTGCTAGGTCCTGACCTACCTCTGAATCCTTATCAGTATAACTTGTCAGACTAAGTTTTTCTTTGTTTACATGTTAGCACCTTATAAATGCATTTGATATCACTTCTTGGGTTCTAATCTATTGTTTGATACTGGTTAGCAACTGTAACAGGATGCTAAAGTGGGACTCTTGGTGTTTGTTTTGCGGGGGCCTGAATGCTTAAAATAAGTTTCCAAATTGAGGTGTTACACGTAACATTTCAAGTCAAAACGTTATATAGAGCTTGGAAATAAGGTGGACAAAACTAGATTTGTGACCGTCGCAGACAAGCAGACAGACAGGTATCCTCCAGCTACCCAAAAGAAATCGTGGAGGTAGCTTCCCCCTTGCCTTAAGGCACCTGGGAGAGGTTTCTAGGGCCTGCTTGATGAGTTGTACGTTCACTGGAACTTCAACGAACACAAGGCACTGGTGAGGACACGCACAAAGAATTCTAAAGGGAAGAGGCTGTGGCTACAGGCCTGAGGTGGCCAAGCAAAGATAAAAAGAGACAGGACAGCTTGGGCGCGAGCGGCAGGACCACACTCAGGCGCAAGGATGCAGGAGTTTCCCTTTGAGTCAGGTGACCAGAGGGAACATCAGGCCTGGAGTCATTGTGAAAGGGTTCTCTCTGGGAGCTCTACTGGGGTGTGGAGTCAAATGATTCTGCAGGGGGATCTACTGCTGTAGGTACAGGGCTTGAGGGAGACGGAAGCGGCAACTGAAGGAAGCATTGCCTGACTAGTGGGAGCCGCAATGGGGGATTCCTGGGCGTGGCGGACTCTCCAAGAAACCCCCAAAACTGCCAGAAAGAGAGGGCTTCGAGCATCCACCAAGCCCACATGGCACACTGCCAGATCATGACAGCGACACAAGACTGTGTCCTTTTCTCCTCATCCCCTCCCCCCCGGGGCACCTCTCTGAAAGGTCAGAAACTGTAGCTAAGCAATCAGAGAGCAAGGTGGGGGAGGGTAGTGAGGGGTGACAGATGCAGCCCCTCCCCTCCATGGATTCCAGGCCTGACCCAATATGTTCTTACTTGCTGAAGAGCTCAGAGTGTGATTATCTCACTGGACTGGTTGCTTTGGTACTGAAAGGATACTGCTTAGGACAAAGAGGGGAGGAGGACTTGGGGATCTAGCAGAAATTCCATGCAGGGGCAGGGAAAGAACCAGCCCTTGGACGTGGATGGACGTGGATATAAACGGCTGTGCTGAGAAAGGATCAAGTTACTCGGTGCCGCCCCCTTCCCGACAACGGCCTCCGCCCTCACCGGGTCCCACTCGCTCAAAAAGGGCAGCTGCAGCCCCCTCGCCATCGGGCCCTCGTGGCCCAAGAACAATGCACGAGTGCAGGACGCTGGGACCACCTGTCCCTTTTGAGAGAATTTCTACCCCGGCTGCTTCTGAAAATTGGAAAGGATGTTTCCTGGCGCCGGGAGCGTGAGAAGAACAAGGCTCCGCCTCCTCACGGTGTCAGTTTTGAAATGCTGTCTGACCCGCCTTAACAGCATTTCCACAGCAATTTGCTGAGTGTGTTTGATCCCTGGGAAAACCTGAACCAACTAAATTTTCACTGGGTTTCAAATACAGGAATTTGATGTTAGAAAATTCTGCAGAAGCCAGAGTTGAAACTTTACGGGGACAAGTGGCATATCCCTTGGCAACTCAGCTAAGCCACTTACCAATAATTTTAAAAAGTTCAGTGAGAACCATGGGCTTACTTGAAACTGTACAAATGACAGTCATCTTGATTTTCTTCCTTTACTTTTTCTTAGCTCAATTTCACACAGCCTTTAAACGGTGGGTGTTTCTGTACTAAAAAAGAGATGCACACTGATTGCGTTTTTTGATCCCTGAGTCACTCTTGCTTTGGTCATATACACTTTTCACTTAAGGAGCGAGGCACTAAAAAGTAAGAATCACCCCGGTAATTTATAGTAATGCAAAACTTGGCTCAGCTCACAGATCAATAGTCTCCATAAGGCCTAGGACAGATACAGAGGCAATTACAAAAAGTCATTATCTATTTGGGAAATATCTGCTCGGCACCAGATTTCCAATTGACCTTAACTGAAGAGGCTCTTGGCCCAGAAAGCACGATAACAGGCAGTCCTTGAAACAGCGTCCAGGAAAGGGCGCTGTTTTGTAACATCACGTGTCATAGAAAGAACTGCCTTAACTGGAACTTTCCAATTTCATTTTCCCGTCCGCCTGGCAGTACACCAAGAAAGAGACCCAAAATGATGTACAGTATTCCTTTTGGTGATTTCTCAAAGAACCCCCAAACGTCCCTGAATTTACTTTGCAGCTGTCTTCATTCCGTTGTGATAACAGAGGGTGTTTGTTATCATGACTGCTGGATCTATCTCCTTGACCTCCTTTTTACAGAGCAAATGGAATTACCACTATTTATAGTTCACAATGGACACAAGCAGATAGCATGTCCTGTGTAAAAGACAAACAGGTTTTTAAAAGATAGGAAAACAATATTACCTTATAATGGTAATGGGGATGCCATTAAGCACTGTCCCAGCCTGAGGGTCTCTCTTTCAGCTGACAAAACACAGGGCAGGTGGAGCCCAGGTTTACCCTATATGCAGCTCAGCGGTGGAGGGGACGGAGGTCTCTACATGTGTGAACGCTTGTGGGTCAGTGATGGAGACACCATTCAGGCGGCTCCAACTGCATGAGAAGGACCCAGGACAGGTCTATCAGTCTACTCCCCTCCCCAATTCCCCCTCTCCGTCCCCGGGCAGCCCCTCCGCATTCTGAGCGTCCCCTCTAAAGTCCCAGGTAACTAGCTCTCCATCCCATAAACACTACTTGCAGCGTTCTCTTCTCTGTTTTCTGTGAGTTCCTGTTGCACACTCCCTTTATTGTCTTCCCAAACAGCCGAATTCTCCTCTTTCCTTTCACAACAGACTTTGATTTGCTCATCCAAACTACAGCCCAATCATTACCAGCCAAAGCAATCTGAATTCCTGTTCCTTAGGGGCCAGGAAGGCTCATCATCAAAGACCTTTGAAAACCTTCAAACAGACCCAGACCCTAATCCTACACACCTGCTGCTTATAAAGTTCAATCAGCCCACATGAAACGCACAATTCCAGGCACTAAGTGCTCACTAGAATGTTCCCTCAGAAAACGAAGTTTAGGGACTTCCCTGGCAGTCCAGTGGTTAGGACTTCACCTTCCAATGCAGGGGATGTTGGTTCGATCCCTGGTTGGGAAGCTAAGATCCCACATGCCTCATGGCGAAAAAAACCAAAACATAAAACAGAAGCAATATTGTAACAAATGCAATAAAGACTTTAAAAGTGGTTCACATCAAAAAAATCTTAAAAAAATCAAACAAAGTTTACCCTAAAAGCAATCCATAAAAATTATATGTGTAGTTTTCTTACGTCAAAGAAGTCCTGGACTTCCCTGGTGGCGCAGTGGTTGAGGGTCCGCCTGCCGATGCAGGGGACACGGGTTCGTGCCCCGGTCTGGGAGGATCCCACATGCTGCAGAGCGGCTGGGCCCGTGAGCCGTGGCCGCTGAGCCTGCGCGTCCGGAGCCTGTGCTCCGCAACGGGAGAGGCCACAACAGTGAGAGGTCGCGTACCTCAAAAAAAAAAAAAAAAAAAAAGAAGTCCTTAACCCTTTTTATGACAATATGTCTGAATTAAATCAAAAGCTCCAGTTTACGTAACTTTGAGACATCTTAAGAGATCTATTTCCAGAGCTGAATGAGCAGTGGGTGGACCAAAGCTCTCTTCCTAAAATATTTTTTTAGGTTTGTTCAAGCACACAGGGTACCAATATCTGAAAGTTCTATGCCACCATGTTGTAATAATTTTTATCTGGAAAGATTCTTATTTTTTTCATCAATAATTCTGCCTAACATTTGTCTAGCACACATTGTGTGCCAGTTTTCCATTATTTAATTCTCAAATCACTCTATGAAATAGTCTCTATTAATATCTCTATTTTAGAGATAAGGAAACTGAAAGGATGAGTTTGAAAAGGATGAATTCTGAACAGTATCATTTCAGGGTTACATATATAAACACGCTGAAGGCTCTTGACACAGAAAGCCAGTTTGCTTTCTGGAAAATGTGTGTGCTCACTCATGTACACACCAGCCATCTACATCACCTTTTTCACCACGCACTCACCAAAACACTGAGGACTGTCATTTAAAATTTTTAATCATTTGATAGGGGAAACTGGTATCTTATTGTGGTTATTTGAATTGTCTTTTTAAAATTTCCTATTTTCTACTAGTTTAATTTTGTAATAAAATTAAATAAATTTGATTGCCATAAATCTTAAGGAAATAGATTAAATGCTTCACTATTTTACCTGGAGCCAGACTTAGCTATTTTATTCTAAAAAAATTAGAAAAGGGGGAAGCTAAAAGTATCCCACACTTCTACAGCTTGTTTCAGAAACAGAAACAGCTTCTTTACTCTGAGAAACCACTAAAAAGTTTGTTCCTCTTCTCAACAGCCAGCGGGTCCCCACCAGCATCAGTATCACCAGAGAAGCTGAGGGCGACACACCCATGTGATTGGAAGCGAGCAGACAAGCATGTGTCCAAACTGGGTTGAGCCTCACGCTGCATTTTCTCCTTTTTTTATATAAACTCATCACTGGCAACGGTCATATTATGGTGTCTCCACACGCTGAGAATTTTATGCAATGTAATGAATACCCAGTTATGAAACATGCAAATCCCAATGCCTGTGCTCGAGTATAAGGAAGTGGGTCAAACAGAGCAGGTCGCTGCCCTTTCACACTGCATCAAAGGCTTGCATCAAACAGGATGATGGGTGTTGCAAGGGGCAGAGACCACAAACCGTCTGCGGCCACCACTGCCAGGCACCACGGAACCTCATTGTTGCTGCTCCCTTAACCCTTTCCTGGCAAACAGCGCCTGACACATTGCAAGAAGGCAGCTCTAACTAAAATGTACAATCAGGCAAGAGAAAAACAAAATCAGATTATTAGCTATTTTAGAATACATCTGAATTCCCAAGTGTGATGACTCCCAAATGAAATCACTGTTTCTAACCCACATAGCTAAAGGCAACTGAGAAACAGCAGGAGAGAAGCTACACCCTCAAAAGAAGCTGGCTTTCTGCTCTGGCTGGCTTTGTTAGAGCATATTCTGCCCCAAAATACCACTATGAGATATGTCCTCCAAAGAGCTATGTCTTCCAGAAGATAAGTAAAGGCTGCTCTAGGAAAGCAGGAATCACGCTCAGATGAAAGGTATATTCGTTTCCTAGAGCTACTGTAACAAATTACCACAAATCAGTGGCTTAAAACAACACAATTTTGTTATCATATAGTTCTGGAGGATTTATATCTGAAATGGGTCTCACTGGGTTTAGGGTTTAAGTCACGGTGTCGGCAAGGCTGCGTTTCTTCCGGAGGCTCTAGGGGAGAATCCATTTTCTTGTCTTTTCCAGATTCTAGAGGCTGCCTTCATTCCTTTGCTCATGACACCCTTCTATCTTCAAAGCCAGCGATGATTCTGTCTCTCGCTGTCATCTCTAATATTTCCTCTTCTTTCTCCGTCTTTTGAGGATTCTTATCCTCTTGACAATGGTCCCACCCAGATGATCCAGGATAATCTCTCCATCTCAAGATCATCTGATTAACACACCTTAACTCCACCTGCCAACCTAAATTCTCCCATTGCCATGTGACATGACACAGTCACAGGTTCCGAGGTTTAGGACCGAGACATCTTCGGGGGACCATTATTCTGCCTACCACAAGAGGGAACACCAGAGACGTTAGTTTTGTATCTCTAATCCACACAGCAAACGTCAAGGTGGGACGTTTACGATATAAGAAACTGAGGTTTTGAGAATCTAAATAATTTTCCCAAAGATATTCTTCTAGTAAGAGACAGCTGGAACATGACCCCTTTCATCCTCCACATCCAGGAGGGCAACCCTGGCCCTTCCACTAAATCCATGTCAGATGGAGCCTGAAGACTATTCAACAGGAATCTCAGAGGAAATTCATCTTCCTTTGGGAATTTCAGGGGGTGCTGGTGAGGAGATTTAGGACACTTGGCCTTGACTTCATATGGAATTGCACCCACTGTGTGACTCTAGGCAATTTACTAAAACTTTCAGGTTCTCAGTATCCTACACTGTAAAACCAAGGATTTGGACTGGATGGGGTCTAGCATTCCTTCCAGCTCTAAAATTCTAAAATTGAATAATCCTCTGGGTGAAACCACTGTGTTGCAGGACAGTGCTACACGATGCATGTTTTGTGGCTCCCCTGTCAGTCCACAGACTATTTGTTACCTATCTGGTAGTCCGTTCAGGCTGCTACGACAACACAACACCGACTGGGTAGCTTGTAAACGACAGAAGTTTATTATTCACAGTTCTGGAGCTGGAAGTCCAAGATCAATGATTTTTGTCTTCAACTTGTTTGGTAAACTTGGCGTTTTTTCCTCTGCTTTTTTGTTCCGCCCAGGGAATTGAATCAACAGTAGTAACATTTATAAAGTGTATTATGAGAAACACTAATTTTTAGAAACAAATCTATATTTTAAATACAGGAAGAATTTCTACAGGAAGACTTTCTGTTACATGGTAGGCATGGATGTACAAAACGCCTTTATTTCACTTCACTCTCATATAATAATTTAGGCGAGTACAGAGTTCCAGGCTGATGACTATTTCACTTCAGCACTGTGACATTTATCTTTTGTACCTATTGTTGATAAGTCTGTTCTCTGCATGACTACTATTCTTTCGTAGGTAACCTATGGATCCTCTCATTGTGTTTAGTATTTCCTTGTTGTCTTTGATATTCTGAAGTTTGACCCTAATATATTTAGTGTGGACTTGGTTTTATTTTTTATGCTTGGGAATTCAGAATGCTTCTTCAAACTGAGACCGCATACTGCTCCTCTCTAGAAAATTCTTAGCCATTGGCTTTTCATTGGCCTCTCCCTCCTTCCCTCCATGCTTTCCTTCTAGATGTAATTTTTAAAAATCTCTTATTTAGTTCCCCATGTCTTTGAACTTTTCTCATTTATATTTCCATCTCTTTATTTTGGTGTACTGCATTCAAGACGATTTCTTCAAATTTACCTTCCAGTATTTCAGCTGTTCCTAACATGCTGTTTAATTCATACAAGTTTTTTTTGATGACTTATTTCTAGAAATTCTTTTTTTTTTTTTTTTTGAAATTTTGCATGAAAATTGTCTTCCTCCTATTTACTAGATGATTTGGCTAAGTATAGAATTTTAAGTTGAAATTCATTTTCCCTCAGCATTTTAAAGATGTTGCTTCACTATCTTCTTTTATTTGCGGTACGCGGGCCTACTCACTGTTGCGGCCTCTCCCGCTGCGGAGCACAGGCTCCAAACGCGCAGGCCCAGCGGCCACGGCTCACGGGCCCAGCAGGCCCGCGGCATGTGGGATCCTCCCGGACCGGGGCACGAACCCACGTCCCCTGCATCGGCAGGCGGACTCCCAACCACTGCGCCACCAGGGAAGCCCCTAGAAATTCTATTTGATTCTTTCTTAACTCTCTTTTTCATAGAACGTATGCTGTTATTATGATTTCTAAGCTTATTAAAAATTTGGTCACTATAAATATGTTTATTTCATTTGTTTTGGCCGTGACTCTAGACCTTTCGATGCCTCTGGATCAGTTTGTACGTTCACTTCTTGGCTTGAGTTTCACAATCCATACAAGCAGGATACATTGATAAGTCATGCCTGTTTGTGGTTCATGCCCAGAGTTTTCATTTTTTATGGGTGACTTTTTCCCCCACGTGCCCATAGATATGATTAATTTTCCCACAACTTCCTCAAGCAAGTGGCCAACATTTTTCTAATATTGTATTTATTTCCAGAACTGCTCCAGGGCTTTGCTCACAGCCCTTCAAATTCCATTTTTAGCAGGAGTGTCCTTGCTCCAAACCTGCCAACTCCCCCACCTTTAGCAGTAGTTACCATAAATCTTTTTCTTTTTTTAAATTTTATTATTTTTTATTGATTATTATTAATAATGTATCATTGATGTGGGAGTTACACTCTTTTTTTCTTCTGGTTTTTTTTTCTTTTCTTTCTTTCTTTTTTAACATCTTTATTAGAGTATACCATAAATCTTTAAGTTAAAGGGTCCAGCGATAAGAAAGGAAGCTACAAACAGACAAAACCAGACGGGACCAGCTGGGACCAAGATGCTGAGGAATCTGACCTCCAACAGACCCTGAGTCTCATTATACGCTGATTTTACTACATTAGCACATAAAATAACACACCCTCCTGCAGCCAAAACCTAAGAATAAGGACCCAAAAAGGATAAAAAGGGGGTAGCACCCCTCTCCCTCTGAAAAAGCCCTGCCCCTTCTCCAGCGGACTAATGCACATGCCTCCCCTCGCTCCTCCTCCCTTTGCCTTTAGTGTTTAAAATTAAACCACTCTCCCCAGGTAGGTGAGAAGCTGATCTGTGAACCTAGTTCCCGCTTCTCCATTCTTTGGCCACTGAATAAAGCTTGTGCTGTGTTGCTATCTCCGCTTCGGTTTCCTTATTCACCTACTGAACCCAAGTGGAAAAAGAACCCTCCCCTGCAGAGACAGTGGGCCTCTGTGGGGCTAGGACCCGGAAGAGGGTCCGTACTCAGGTAACATATCGGATCACCCCCGACTCCGTTGGCCAACTCTGCCCCCCCCCACCCCCGCCCTTTTCCTGTCCAGGGCAAAGTCCAGCTTCAACTCTTCTTGGGGTTTGGAAAGTTCTCATCCCCTGAGCTTCATCATTGGAGTTGGCATCCTCCAGCCACTCCCTTCACAGTTCTGAGATTTTGTTAAAACCAAACATTTTCCAAACTCAAAATTCGCCATCTTAGTTTGCTACTTTAGAAAATCCCTGGGCAAACTTAGAATACTAGTGGCATACCTCTGGTGGTTCCAGGTGTCAACATGGCTAAGCTAAACGGCGTTTTCCAGCATCTCCTTCCCGGTAGGTGTCCAGGTAGAGAGAAACCACAGGAGTTACATTTGCACGCGGCACCAGGCCTCTCTTCCCGCTGGAGACCGAGGGCGAGCGGAGCCTGACGCAGCGCACGCGCACTGTCATGGCTCTGCCGGCTTCTCTTGCTGAGGCGGGGCAGCGGCTGCGCCCAAAGCCCCTCCAGCTCCCGCGAGATCAGCAATACAGAAGGAGAACACCAACGGTGTACCGTTTACTTGTCCGGGAAGATCAATACTGTTAGTACTTTTAGTGCCTTGTTTGTACCAGCATAGTTATTGCATATGCATTTGTATTTACTCTCCTCTTGCATTTGCATGAAACTCATGACAAAACTTTCTTTTGTGAACATCGAAACAACGAAGTCTCAGCGGCGTATTTCATGTTTCTTCTGGTGAGACTCATTTGGTTGCAAGCAACACAAGACGTAAAGCTAACTCAAATAAAGGGACTTCATATAGGACACGAATAAAGTAATAGGGAAGGTGGGCTGTCTTTCAAACTTGAAAGCACGTCCTCTTACCGGGACTGGATCTGGAGAGGGTTTCTGGATCCACAGACACCCTAGGGGTCTGAGTAGCAGCTGTGGTATTCTTTCACTCTTGGGCTGTGGTTTTAATACGACTTATCTATACTCTGTGGGTCCCTTTATTCTTGTCCTACGGACAAGAGTTTTTGTTTTTTTTTTCTCTTTAACTTTGCTCATTGCTTTACCTTCACTTCTGTTGTTGTTTTTTTTTTTTTTATGCGGGCCTCTCACTGTTGTGGCCTCTCTCGCTGCGGAGCACAGGTTCTGGACGCGCAGGCTCAGTGGCCGTGGCTCACGGGCCCAGCCGCTCCGCGTCATGTGGGATCTTCCCGGACCAGGGCACGAACCCGTGTCCCCTGCATCGGCAGGCGGACTCTCAACCACTGCGCCACCAGGGAAGCCCCACTTGTGTTTTATGTGAGACTTTTTCAGTATTATTTTTCAGCCCTTTACTCTTTTGGAACTATCATTTTTAACCTCAAAGAAATTTGTCTTCTTTTGATTATTTTCATAGTATCTTATTCTTGTTTGGGATGCAATACCTTCTCTTAACACACTGAGGATATTCGTTTTTTAACTTTTTATTTTGAAATAATTATAGATGGTTGGGAAGTTGCAAAGATGCATAAAGATGTAACACCAGGAGGTCCCAAGTACCCTTTACCCAGTTTCCCCAAATGGTTATATCTTACGTTAACTTACTTGTAACACAATATCAAAACCAGGAAACTGACATTGGTACAATGTGTGTGTATAAGTCTATGTTATTTTATCACATAAGATACATCACCACCAAGATCAGCCTGTGCTATCCCTTTAAAATCTTACCTTCCCTCCTCCACCATAGAATGTTAATTTATTTTTTTCTGTTTTCAGCATGATCTGTTTCCTCTATATTTGTTCTTTCCTTCCTCCCTCCCTCCCTCCCTCCCTTTCTTCCTTCCTTTTTCTTTCTCTTTCCCTCTCTCTCTCTTCCATTTTGTAGCTACCCACAAAATGCCGGTGATCTTGCCTATTCTTTCACATTTAAGCACGAAGCTAATTGCAAGTTCAGTTGTGAGTATTTGTGGGGCGTCACCCCAGGGAGATCAATTGGCAAGTTCCCGTTTTCATTTGGGGGGAGGGAGGTCCTCCACTGTTGGTGCCTGGGATCTTTTTTCTTGGTTTATTCACAGGCTTCAGAGAAGAATCCCCGGAGTGTGGGGTGGGGGATGAGAGCCTACTGTTCAATGGGCAGATTTTCACTTAAGTCCCTTGTTTTCAACTTGTATCCCATCTCTCCCCACCCCACTTCACTATGATTCTCCCAAGTTTCTTAAGGTCAGTTTCTCTAGAGAATAAGCCTCCAGACTCTGAGGGGTGGGGAGGGCAGTTACCAGACTTCACGAGGATGGGAAGGACGGCAAACTGCTCCATAGACAGACTTCCAGAAAATCCTCGTTCTCAGCGTGTTGCCTTGTGGGACTGCATACCTTGGGAAGCCTTTCTGTGGGTCCGAAGAGGAACCCTTGGCTTCCCATCCTGCCGCCTTCTTTGCAAATCCTCCATCACCCAAAACTGTGTTGAAATCTCTCTCATCTGATGCTGTTTCGTATCCAATTCACTTTGTCCTCTTGGATTCTTTTATTTATTTATATTTTACTACCTTTGCAGTCATTTTAATAAGATTCTAGGAGGGAGGGTGGGAAGGAGCATGTAGTGAATCTGCCAGCCTCATGTAGCACACAACAATCATTTTTTAAAAAAACAATATTTGAAACATACGATGAAAACCAAATTTTTCTCTGAGTGCATTTTCAATATAGATGTAACATGGGAGTTTAGTTCAGACAAGGCATTACAAAAAAAGATTGATTCCTTCCACAGCTTCAGGACAGAAGTAATATTTTTTTCCTCATTTGCCTTTAAAACTTTGTTGCGTGACATACGGCTCTATCTTCCACACATATTTACCCCCCTTTGCTGCTATTGCATTATCAGTGTTGTGAAATTTGCCAGGATATGTGAGGAGGGCTAAGTTTAAATGAGCTCCAGACAGTAGGAACCTTTTGTCTCTGGAGTTAATTACCTCTAACGAAAGACATGGACCCACAGGACTCTTTCTTTGGGTTCTTGGCAGATGACTTGAATGAATGATGATTTTGTCTGCTCTTCTTTGTCTTATAGAATCCACACTGCTTCTGACTGACCATGGCCCAAGGGGATGTCAAACAGGGTGGGAGGGGGCTGAGTACAGGGGTTATTCATTGAAAAGTTGGCTTTGAAAGATATGAGTAAGGTCTCCTGAAGGTTGGAGACTGGCAACAAGCATGGAAGCATGAGAGAGACCCCATCAAGAAGAAAGAAGTTAGTAAGAATGAGAACAAAGAGATAAGTGGACAGTAATGGAGAGAAAGACAGTGGAGAATATATAAGAGAAAACTGAAAGCAATATGAAAGACAAGACACATACCAAACAAGAAGAAAGCTAGGACCATGAACCAACAAATACGGACCTGAACAGAATTGAAGTCAGCACACTCATTCACTTAACAAAATTCATTAAATCTCTATTGAGCAGCTACTATGTACAAGCCCTGTATAGGACAGAATAAAATAGACCATAAACGTATTTTTTTAAGTGAGAAAGGAAAATATCAGATAGTGAGAATTAAAATAAGGTGAAGTAGTTAAGAGTGACAGGTGTCTCAAAGTGGTGATGTTTAAGCTCAAATTTTAATGACCAAAGGGAACCAGCCCCGTAGCTATCAGGGCAGGTGATCAGCAAAATGCAACGTTCTGTAATTTGGAAACTATTTCAAAATAAAAACGTTTAAAAAATTAAGGTATTAGAGCTAAGGAAGAGAACGAGAAGGAGGGAGAGAAAGAGAAAGTGAAGGGAGAAGAGGAGGAGACCTTGGAGGAGAAGGAGGAGGGGGAGGAGGAGAAGGAGGGGGAGAGGGAGGAGGGGGAGGGGGAGAAGGAGGGAGAGAGGGAGGAGGGGGGGAGGACTATTCCCTCTGAGCACATACATACCCACAGGCTCTCCTGCAATATGATTCCTCTCCATAAACACACACCATCAATGTTGCCTTTGCCACGAGGTCTGTAGTCTGACACCGCCTTCAAAACTTTATCTCCATTAAGCAATTTAGTTGTAGGAAACTAGAGACCCAAACAAATTGCTTTGAAAAAAAGTGGGCGACAGGCTGCTGCAGAAACCCTCCATCTCCTTCAGCCCTTCCCTGGCACACGGTCCCATCCCACTCATGGCCCTCGTGCCTCCTGCGGTGTGTGTGCTCCTCTGTGACACCTCGTCCCCTCACCTGCTGGCTCGGAGTGGTCACCCAGGCCTCCCTTGCCCCTTTCTCCCTAATGATTTGTCAGCTGAACCCCCACTGCTCATCACCTCTGTCTTTTGATAACTTAGATCTCAGGGAACAGGGGACCCCAGCCAGTTGAAGGACTGGGACACCCTGGGCTCAGATGTGACTGGAGAGGAGGGAGGAGGACAAATATGGGCGTCTGAGCCCCAGGGGACTGTGGGTGGAGCAGGTTCCCTTAAAGGGGCCATTGGGCTGTGAAAATGCTCTCAGGCTCAGCCGTCAAATGCCATCTTGAACACGTCAGTTCCTCCGAGCTCGTCCGGAGGAAAGGACCAGTACAGAATCCGGTGTTTCCCTTTTTTTTTTTCAATCCCTCTCTCTCTCTCTCTCTCTCTCACACACACACACACACACACACACACCACACACACACACACACCAGCAGCTGCCTCTCATTTCAGCTCGGCACTGCTGTTAAACCCATTTGATGCCGTTCTCCTTCCAGAAAGATTGTTTTCCGTCCTGCCGTCCAACTCCACAAGAGAATGTTCCTGGAAGTAGATTTCCTGCCACTATGTTGGTTTTGTAAGTCATGCTCACCAGCTCCACAGTTAGCCTCCTGTGGCTATAACTGCAAAATCCGGTTGTCGGATTCCGTCATCTGCAGGGTCTCTATCGGTTCTCACATCTGTGGTTCAGCAGCTCAGGAGAAATCCGACGGAGGAGGCGGGCAAAACTGCCTGCAGGGCTTTCCAACCGGATTTGAAAATGCTTGGAGGCAAAAACTGTGTGGCTGGCGCCCTCTTGTGGGCACATCTGACACCTCGAACAACTACAGAGCCTTGAGGAAATCACAAAATCAGAGCACCAACAAACACTTAGATGATAATGGTTAACGTTGAGTTGAGGGCTTAGTAAATGTGCCTGCTGGCCGTTATCTCCATTAACCCTGTGGCACCCCTGCCACTTTAGATGAAACTTAGGAACCCCAGGCTGAAGCCACCTGTCCAAAGTCACAGCTCACAGAGCGATCCCACTCAAGAAGCAGGATTCCAAGCTGTATTTCAGGATCCGACGTTTACGCTGTCTCATCAGAGGAAAATGCCTCTAAATGTTTTTTAAAATGCAAAAACCACGTTGAGAATCATCTTGCCAGCATCTCCCAAATGGCCCACGGTCTGGAGGTCGTTGTGCATGAGGAAGATAAAAGTTATGGTTCTGTGATGGTGGCGACAGGGTGGCAGAGGTGTCCGTGATCAAACGAGGCTGAGAAACGCCGGGTCAAAGAGCACTACGGTGATGCTTCTGTCTTCATCATGCTAATGTGTGTGGAGAAAGAAGGTGATGGGATACGCTCCGTAAGTCTCAAGCTCATTAGACCAGGGTTTCTCATTAAATCTTAGTTCCTCAAACTTATAACACCCTGGGAGGGATAATTCTTTGTCCTGGGGACTGTCCTATGCATTGTAGGGTAGGTAGCAGCATCCCTGGCTTCCACCCACTAGAAGCCAGGGCCGTCCCCCTTTCCTAATCTGTGACAAAAATGTCTCCAGACATGGCCAGATGTCCCCTGAGGGGCAATCAAAACGACTGCTTTAGACCACAGAACTCTTTTCTTCATGGAGCAACTCAACGGACTAATGTTCCAGGGAACTCACTGCTGGAGACACTGATTTAGTTCAGTTCTGCTCAGTTTAAAGGCAAGGAGATGAAGGCCCAGAGAGGCGAGGTGACTTGTGTATGTCAGTCGTATAACTTAAGCGATGCAGGGAAGACCTATGTTTCCAAATAAACCCTGGCCCTTTGGGCTTCAGGCCTATCCTAGCCTCTCTTAGGTGACACTGACAATGTGGGCTGGGGGTGGGATCAGGAGACAGCCCTCACTCAGCTCTGTGAAGCCCTATCTTTGTCACTGGTGCTGCTTCAGAGATATTCAAATACTGTACACATTTGTTTTTCTTCTCTTATTGATGCAGCTCATGGACCCAGGGCACTTAGACACTCACTGAAGGACAGACCAGCTCATGGCTGACCCTGTGGTCCTACTGTAATGAATTTCTGGTTTTCAACCAAAAGGAAGAAAAAGGCTAAGTTCAGAAAGAGTCCCTTTTCCATACTGGATTCTCCAGTAGTCACTTTCCTTTGTGGATTTCCTAACAGTGGTAGTGTTGGGGCCAACGTTGGCATCTCACACCTTCTTTCCCTCAAGAACCTTTGGAATGGGGGCAGATTTCCATTTATTGAGGCTGATTTGAATGTGGAATTAGGATCGGGGTGTAAATGACAGGGGGTCAGTTGACTTTGGGAGAGCACACGCTGTGCTTTCTGAGGCCAGGACGCCACAGGAGCGGGAGGTTGGACCAGGTGCAAATTTAGGTTCCACTCTGCCTCTCCATGGGCTTGACGTGTAGCCCATTCTAGAAGCAGGGACACACCTTATGCCTCTCTGTCCACTTCAACTTGGGGTTTTGACCACCTGGATTCTATCCTTGAGAAAATAAGGAGGTATTCTGTGACCCGTTGCTCCTGGCTTGGGGTGGTGAGTGTTTGGTGCTCTGCAAAGCTGTTCTCACCCTTAAAACGCACACACGCGATAGCGACAATATTCACCATCAATTGTATCGTGCTTCCCAATGCAGCCAGTACTGCTCTGATGCTTTACACTTACAACCCATTTAATCTTCACAACAACCCCATGTGACAGACGCTGCTGTTATGTACATTTTACAGATGAGGAAACTGAGACACAAGCATTACATAACTTGCACAAGGTCATAGAACTAGTAAGTATGAGACAGCTTTGAAACTCAAGTGGTCTGGATCCTGAGGTTCCTAAGCTTTGCTCTGCCCATCGCCCCTTCTCCACCCCCCCCCACCCCCACCCCAGCCCCAGGTCTAAGAACAGCCCTGGGAGTTCCACCTTTAAAGAGGTAAAGACACTGTAGATTTAACCAGGAAATCACTCCTGGTGCAGTGTGGTGCTTTGTAATGGCTGGAAAGATAGGATAAACCGACTCTTCCTTATAAAAAGGTGATATGTTGTCCTTATGGGGAAATGACATGTTCAAATTACAATCTGATCGACCACCTTCCTAAAGGGTGATTTTCTAGATGATGATAATGATTGATTCGCTGCTTCTTTGCCTGTGGAGACACCAAAGTGAGCTTGAAATGCTGTTGATTTTGGTAGCTTTGATGTGCACGCTTCACTGCTCGAGGCTTAAACTCAAAGCCGTGCTGCCACCTGCTGTAGAGATGGATGATATTTTTTTGCTTTTTTTCTCTTTCCTCAACCATGTTAACAGTCATAGAAACAAAGGAGGGAGAGAGGAGATGATCAGTCTCAACCGATCTCCCCAAGCGCTGAGTGGGGTGCCTAGCTGCGGTCGTGGCCAAAGATGTAATTTTGTTACTGCATTTCTTCTCACAACGGAGCCTAAGTATACTTCGAGGTCTTAATCACAACATTGATGCCTGGACAACAGACCATCAACTTCTCTCAACTCCACTGCTGCCATTGCAGTTTTTGGCACCATTAGCTCCTGCCTGGACTTGGGTTGCCTCCAGCTCAGCCACCACTTCTTCCCCTAAACATGCCCTTCTCCGGGGTGATCACTTTATTTATTTATTTAACTTTTTATTTTATACTGGAGTATAGCCGATTAACAATGCTGTGATAGTTTCAGAAGCAAAGCAAAGGGACTCAGCCATACATGTACACGTACCCATTCTCCCCCAGACTCCCCTCCCATCCAGGCTGCCACGTAACATCGATGATCACTTTTTTTTTTTTTTTTTTTTTTGCGGTACACGGGCCTCTCACTGTTGTGGCCTCTCCCGTTGCGGAGCACAGGCTCCAGACGCGCAGGCTCAGCGGCCATGGCTCACGGGCCCAGCCGCTCCGCGGCATGTGGGATCTTCCCGGACCGGGGCACGAACCCGCGTCCCCTGCATCGGCAGGCGGACTCTCAACCACTGCGCCACCAGGGAAGCCCACGATGATCACTTTTAAATGTAGAGCAGACCATGCTACTCCCCTTCACGCAATCCTCCAATGGGCTTCTGCTTCACACAGAACGAAATCCAGACTCCTTCCCATGGCCTCGGCAGCCTCACGTGCTCCAGCTCCTGCCTGCTCTCTGATTGCTGCCTGGGTTGCTCTAGCCATGATCTTCTGGTTTTTGGACTTGGCACTTTGGGTCTTCAGCCTTTGCCATTTTTCCTGCCAAAGAATGCTCAGGCCACGGATCTTTGCATGTCCTTCTGCTCTTTGTTATTTAAGGCTCAGAATCAACGTCATTGCCCCAGAGAGAATTTCTCCGGCCATTTATTTTTAAGATAGAAAACCTCAGTCTCTACCACATAACAGATGCACAGTAAATATTCATTTTCTCCCTTTTCCCAGACATCCCAGGCTCTGGTGCTGTTAACACAGACAAAGCTGGGGGCAAAAGATTTATCGTTTGAAGTCCTTACCTGCCCCCAGCTCTGAAGTTGGTACAAAACTGGGAGAACGCAATAACCTGTTAGCATAAGTTAGTGTAGCTGGGAAGGCTGAGGGGATAGTCATAAGTAGGTGAGTTTGGCTTGTGTCGATGTGAGGCTGAGGCCCTCGGGACACGGAGGTCTAGTTGAAGCATCAGAGGACCTCGTTAAAGGGAACTGGACTAAACTAAGGGAAGGCCGGGGGCCATAGCCATCCTCCCCTACACCACCTGCCTGTCACCCCTTACAGTTACCCACAGACCCTGGGTCCCCTACTGCTACCAAACCAATCCAAATTTATAAAAACAAACACCTCCGATTAGGTCTCTCCTCTCAGGCCGAATATCAGAGAGGGGTCTTGGACAGAGAGAAAACGAGAGAGTGAAGGAAAGAAGTTGTTTCAAGGCCAGACCGGAAGTAATGGGCACCATCTCCACTTGAATTTCACTGGTCCCTCTTTGCTACATTGGCTGAGCCAGATGCATGGGAGCTAGGACCATGTGCCCAGGAAAGGAGAAGAGCATACTGATGACATGCTACAAGCTGGAGACACATCTTTCTTTCTGTTTTTTTTTAATAGACTCACGGTTCACGGGAGCCACTGTCCATTAAACTTGATGTAATAAAGATCGCCCACCAGCTACTAATAAGCCATCTTCTGTTCAATATTAATAGAGAAGCTGTCCCAGAGGCCTCCCCCTTCAGCGGGGAGGGCACGGTGCTCTTGTCTGCCACTTGTTGGGGTCCATAATGAGAAGAGTTCAGGGGAAGGAGTTCAGACCCCTGGTACCTCGAGTCTGGGTTCTAGCCCTTTCCCAAAGGTACCTTTATGTGCCTGGCAAAAGCTCCCCCCAACAAATGGCCTATGGAATAGCATCGTTAATTTGTTTTCAATGTTGAAATTTGTTTAAAGTAAATGGGACCGAGGGCAAGAACAACAGAGTGGGGATAGGGCGGTGGCAGAAGGGGACACTTCCCAAATGAGCAAGTAGAAGCTTCTCTGCCTCTTTGTAGCTGCGGCAGGAGGGCTCTGTGGGCGGAAGGCTGCTTTGCGGGCTCGTGGCTCTGGACGCCAAGACCGGACCTAGTGCATCCTGGCGGCCTCCCTGCAGCCGCCTTCCTCTTCTCGCTGAAAGGAACAGTGTAGACATGTGAGCGAGGTGTTGGGAACCTCGGTCCCTGCCGCCACGGCTCAGCTGGTTTCACGCCAACCGGAT